>NC_141547.1:53185000-53380000 GCF_021556685.1 Rattus norvegicus | reverse complement strand
CATGACAAAACCAAATTTACACAATATCTTTCTACAAATCCAGCACTACAAAGGATAATAAATGGTAAAGCCCAACATAAGAAGGCAAGCTATACCCTAGAAGAAGCAAGAAACTAATCGTCTTGGCAACAAAACAAAGAGAATGAAAGCACACAAACATAACCTCACATCCAAATATGAATATAACGGGAAGCAATAATCACTATTCCTTAATATCTCTCAACATCAATGGCCTCAACTCCCCAATAAAAAGACATAGATTAACAAACTGGATACGCAACGAGGACCCTGCATTCTGCTGCCTACAGGAAACACACCTCAGAGACAAAGACAGAAACTACCTCAGAGTGAAAGGCTGGAAAACAACTTTCCAAGCAAATGGTCAGAAGAAGCAAGCTGGAGTAGCCATTCTAATATCAAATAAAATCAATTTCCAACTAAAAGTCATCAAAAAAATAAGGAAGGACACTTCATATTCATCAAAGGAAAAATCCAAAAGATGAACTCTCAATCCTAAATATCTATGCCCCAAATACAAGGGCACCTACATACGTAAAAGAAACCTTACTAAAGCTCAAAACACACATTGCACCCCACACAATAATAGTGGGAGATTTCAACACCCCACCCTCATCAATGGACAGATCATGGAAACAGAAATTAAACAGTGATGTCGACAGACTAAGAGAAGTCATGAGCCAAATGGACTTAATGGATATTTAAGAACATTCTATCCTAAAGAAAAAGGATATACCTTCTTCTCAGCTCCTCATGGTACTTTCTCCAAAATTGACCATATAATTGGTCAAAAAACGGGCCTCAACAGGTACAAAAAGATAGAAATAATCCCATGCGTGGTATCAGACCACCATGGCCTAAAACTGGTCTTCAATCACAATAAGGGAAGAATGCCCACATATATGTGGAAATTGAACAATGCTCTACTCAATGATAACCTGGTCAAAGAAGAAATAAAGAAAGAAATTAAAAACTTTTTAGAATTTAATGAAAATGAAGGTACAACATACCCAAACTTATGGGACACAATGAAAGCTGTGCTAAGAGGAAAACTCATAGCGCTGAGTGCCTGCAGAAAGAAACAGGAAAGAGCATATGTCAGCAGCTTGACAGCACACCTAAAAGCTCTAGAACAAAAAGAAGCAAATACACCCAGGAGGAGTAGAAGGCAGGAAATAATCAAACTCAGAGCTGAAATCAACCAAGTAGAAACAAAAAGGACCATAGAAAGAATCAACAGAACCAAAAGTTGGTTCTTTGAGAAAATCAACAAGATAGATAAACCCTTTGCCAGACTAACGAGAGGACACAGAGAGTGCGTCCAAATTAACAAAATCAGAAATGAAAAGGGAGACATAACTACGGATTCAGAGGAAATTCAAAAAATCATCAGATCTTACTATAAAAACCTATATTCAACAAAACTTGAAAATCTTCAGGAAATGGACAATTTCCTAGACAGGTACCAGGTATCGAAGTTAAATCAGGAACAGATAAACCAGTTAAACAACCCCATAACTCCTAAGGAAGTAGAAGCAGTCATTAAAGGTCTCCCAACCAAAAAGAGCCCAGGTCCAGATGGGTTTAGTGCAGAATTCTATCAAACCTTCATAGAAGACTTCATACCAATATTATCCAAACTATTCCACAAAATTGAAACAGATAGAGCCCTACCGAATTCCTTCTACGAAGCCACAATTACTCTTATACCTAAACCACACAAAGACACAACAAAGAAAGAGAACTTCAGACCAATTTCGCTTATGAATATCGACGCAAAAATACTCAATAAAATTCTGGCAAACCGAATTAAAGAGCACATCAAAACAGTCATCCACCATGATCAAGTAGGCTTCATCCCAGGCATGCAGGGATGGTTTAATATACGCAAAACCATCAACGTGATCCATTATATAAACAAACTGAAGGAACAGAACCACATGATCATTTAATTAGATGCTGAGAAAGCATTTGACAAAATTCAACACCCCTTCATGATAAAAGTACTGGAAAGAATAGGAATTCAAGGCCCATACCTAAACATAGTAAAAGCCACATACAGCAAACCAGTTGCTAACATTAAACTAAATGGAGAGAAACTTGAAGCAATCCCACTAAAATCAGGTACTAGACAAGGCTGCCCACTCTCTCCCTACTTATTCAATATAGTTCTTGAAGTTCTAGCCAGAGCAATTAGACAACAAAAGGAGATCAAGGGGATAAAGATCAGAAAAGAAGAGGTCAAAATATCACTATTTGCAGATGACATGATAGTATATTTAAGTGATCCCAAAAGTTCCACCAGAGAACTACTAAAGCTGATAAACAACTTCAGCAAAGTGGCTGGGTATAAAATTAAGTCAAATAAATCAGTTGCCTTCCTCTATACAAAAGAGAAACAAGCCGAGAAAGAAATTAGGGAAACGACACCCTTCATAATAGACCCGAATAATATAAAGTACCTCGCTGTGACTTTAACCAAGCAAGTAAAAGATCTGTACAATAAGAACTTCAAGACACTGAGGAAAGAAATTGAAGAAGACCTCAGAAGATGGAAAGATCTCCCATGCTCATGGACTGGCAGGATTAATATAGTAAAAATGGCCATTTTACCAAAAGCAATCTACAGATTCAATGCAATCCCCATCAAAATACCAATCCAATTCTTCAAAGAGTTAGACAGAACAATTTGCAAATTCATCTGGAATAACAAAAAACCCAGGATAGCTAAAGCTATCCTCAACAATAAAAGGACTTCAGGGGGAATCACTATCCCTGAACTCACGCAGTATTACAGAGCAATAGTGATAAAAACTGCATGGTATTGGTACAGAGACAGACAGATAGACCAGTGGAATAGAATTGAAGACCCAGAAATGAACGCACACACCTATGGTCACTTGATTTTTGACAAAGGAGCCAAAACCATCCAATGGAAAAAAAGATAGCATTTTCAGCAAACGGTGCTGGTTCAACTGGAGGTCAACATGTAGAAGAATGCAGATCGATCCATCCTTATCACCCTGTACAAAGCTTAAGTCCAAGTGGATCAAGGACCTCCATATCAAACCAGACACAGTCAAACTAATAGAAGAAAAACTAGGGAAGCATCTGGAACACATGGGCACTGGAAAAAATTTCCTGAACAAAACACCAATGGCTTATGCTCTAAGATCAAGAATCGACAAATGGGATCTCATAAAACTGCAAAGCTTCTGTAAGGCAAAGGACACTGTGCTTAGGACAAAACGGCAACCAACAGATTGGGAAAAGATCTTTACCAATCCTACAACAGATATAGGCCTTATATCCAAAATATACAAAGAACTCAAGAATTTAGAATGCAGGGAAACAAATAACCCTATTAAAAAATGGGGTTCAGAGCTAAACAAAAAATTCACAGTTGAGGAATGCCGAATGGCTGAGAAACACCTAAAGAAATGTTCAACATCTTTAGTCATAAGGGAAATGCAAATCAAAACAACCCTGAGATTTCACCTCACACCAGTGAGAATGGCTAAGATCAAAAACTTAGGTGACAGCAGATGCTGGCGAGGATGTGGAGAAAGAGGAACATTCCTCCATTGTTGGTGGGATTGCAGACTGGTAAAACCATTCTGGAAATCAGTCTGGAGGTTCCTCAGAAAATTGGACATTGAACTGCCTGAGGATCCAGCTATACCTCTCTTGGGCATATACCCAAAAGATGCCTCAACATATAAAAGAGACACGTGCTCCACTATGTTCATCGCAGCCTTATTTATAATAGCCAGAAACTGGAAAGAACCCAGATGCCCTTCAACAGAGGAATGGATACAGAAAATGTGGTACATCTACACAATGGAATATTACTCAGCTCTCAAAAACAACGAGTTTATGAAATTCGTAGGCAAATGGTTGGAACTGGAAAATATCATCCTGAGTGAGCTAACCCAATCACAGAAAGACATACATGGTATGCCCTCATTGATAAGTGGCTATTAGCCCAAATGCTTGAATTACCCTAGATCCCTAGAACAAACGAAACTCAAGACGGATGATCAAAATATGAATGCTTCACTCCTTCTTTAAATGAGGAAAAAGAATACCCTTGGCAGGGAAGGGAGAGGCAAAGATTAAAACGGAGACTGACGGAACACCCATTCAGAGCCTGCCCCACATGTGGCCCATACATATACAGCCACCCAATTAGACAAGATGGATGAAGCAAAGAAGTGCAGGCCAACAGGAGTTGGATGTAGATCTCTCCTGAGAGACACAGCCAGAATACAGCAAATACAGAGGCGAATGCCAGCAGCAAACCACTGAACTGAGAATAGGTCCCCCGTTGAAGGAATCAGAGAAAGAACTGGAAGAGCTTGAAGGGGCTGGAGACCCCAAAAGTACAACAATGTCAAGCAACCAGAGCTTCCAGGGACTAAGCCACTACCTAAAGACTATACATGGACTGACCCTGGACTCTGACCCCATAGGTAGCAATGAATATCCTAGTAAGAGCACAAGTGGAAGGGGAAGCCCTGGGTCCTGCTAAGACTGAACCCCCAGTGAACTAGACTATGGGGGGAGGGCGGCAATGGGGGGAGGGTTGGGAAGGGAATACCCATAAGGAAGGGGAGGGGGGAGGGGAATGTTTGCCCGGAAACCGGGAAAGGGAATAACACTTGAAATGTATATAAGAAATACTCAAGTTAATAAAAAAAAAAAAAGAAGAGAGCAAGAAGGATGAGGAGAGTGAAAAGAAGTTTGAATTTGCTCTCTTTAACAGAAACAGATACATATTGATAATGTTCATGTCTCTGCAGAGTCTGGCACTACAAACCAACCACCTCTGTGCAGATACTACGTAAATGGTCCTCTCCTGGAGAACTTTTATCTTTTAAGGTTTTCAAATTTTACTTTTTTCCACCACCAATTCTGTGCTTAACTTTACTTTTCATGGTATCTCATAACTTTTCTCAAGAGAGAGTTTCCCAGCTGGCATTTTCCCTGATAGATAGGACCTATTTTTGTTAGATTTTCCAAGACTGGAACGAAATAGAGGACTTAATCTACAAGATGTGGCAGTAAATATTAACAGAGATAAGAGTACAGGCCAATCATAAAATTTATTTTTTTCTCATCCACTTTTTTTTATTCGATATATTTCTTTACTTACATTTTCTTACATTTCAAATGTTATTCCCTTTCCCGTTTTCCTATCCATAATCCCCTTTTCCCCCTTCCTCTATATGGGTGTTCCCCAATAATAACATTTCTGCTCATAATTTTTATCACCTTTTCCATGTCCCGCTGGAAATATTTTGAATCCTTTTTTGGGATGTGCATCTTGAGAGTATAGGGCTGCAGAGGATGATACATGTATAGGAAAGATGGGTAGTAGACATAGTAAATTGCCAACACATTGAGACTGATCACAGGAGAGGTGTTAACTGCCAAAGAATATCACACACCACACCAACAAGCATCTACTCCACACCTATCCCCTATGTATACACAAAGTAAACACTTCAACTTAGTCTCCTGTTAATTATTTATCCTCCAGAGAACGATTGAGATTCTGGTAGCCATCGTGTTTCATCTACCTATTACAGTTACTAGACACACATCTATTACCTGCCCCTACATAGAATAAACAATTTTCTGCATGGAGAACAAGGTAAAATCAAGAAGACTTCAAAGTTCCATATCCCTGAGAATATTCTGTGTATAGACCAGATATTCTTCTCTCATTTGACAGAGCTGTAAAAATTAATACATCTGACAATTTTTTAAAATTGTTTCATTTATTTACATTCCAAATGTTGTTGCCCCTTGCTATCCAGTCACCCCACCAAAATTTCTTCATCCCATCTTCCTCCCCTTTGGCTCTGAGAGAATACTCTCCTCTCCCAATCACCCACCTCAGCAAACTACCTCTCATCCCTCTTCCCTTGGACATCAAGTCTTTGCAGGATTAGGCACACCCTCCCCCATTGAGGCCAAACAAGGCCTTTGTTACATATGCGAATGTGGCCAAGGAACAGCACACATATGTTCTTTAGTTGGCGGCTTAGGATCTGGGAGCTCACTTGGGTCCGGATTAGTTGATACTGCTGGTGTTCCTGTGGAGTTGCCATTCTGCTCAGCTTGTTCATTCCTTCCCTCTAACTCATCCATAGGTGCCCCCGATCTCAGCACAATGGTTGCTGGTAAGTATCTGCATCTGTATCAGTAAGCAGCTTGTAGAGTCTCGCAGAGGGTACCTCTACTCTGTAGTCACAACATGGCATCAGTAAGAGTTTCAGGGTTTGGTGCCTAACCATGGGATGGATCCCAAGTTGGGCTAGTAACTGAATGACCTTTCCTTCAATCTGCTCCATTTTTGTCCCTGTATTTATTTCAGGCAGGAACAGTTCTGGGTCAAATTTTTTAATGTAGTTTGGTAACCTCATTCCTCCATTGGGGGCCTTGTCTATCTATTGGAAGTGGTCTCTTCAGGTTCCTTATCCCCACTGTGGAGCATGTCAACTAAGATCATCCCCATTGTTTCTTGGAAGGCTCTCACATCCCAGGTTTCTGGAACTTTCTAGAGGATTTCCCAGGCCCCAAACCCTGTTATTTCCATTAACTCCTGGCCCTCTAGCATTCTCTCCTTTCTCCCAACATACCTGATCCTGCTGCTTTCTTCTCTCCCTCTCCTTGCCCACTCAGTTCCCTCTATCCTTCTACCTCCCATGATTATTTTATTTCCCCTTCTAAATGGAATTGATACATCCTCACTTGGGCCTCTTGTCCTGTTAAACGTATAATGGTTTGTGTTTTGTATTATGGGTATTCTTTGCTCTTTGCTAATACAATTATCAGTGAATAGATAATATGCATATCCTATTGAGTCTGCATTTTATTTCATATTTCTTATTTAATACACCGAAAACTAAAACCATAGTGCCAAAGAGTTTTTTTTTCTCCTTCTGTACCTAATGACATCTGACACTAGAATGATAAGTGGCATGTCATATAACTGCCTCTAAAGTGTCATGTTTTCCAGCATTCCAGGACATGACAAGAAATTTCAGGGTAATGCCCATCAAAGCAAAGGTCACATAGTAAGGAATGACAATGTTTTGAACTTTCTCTGATTATGAAAGTATACATGTCTGAAAATAGGAATAATAATAATAAAGTATTAAAATATGCATGTAAAATAAAACTAAACCTCAAGAAAGGATATTTTATGTATATAAATCAAAAACTTAAAAAAAGCCTTCAAATTTAATAACAATTTTGGGAGATTTCTACATTTTAAAATATATTCATGCACAAAACTCTAATTGTCTAAAAATATATAGTGTGGTCCAGTTTACCATTTTTTTGGGTAGTGATATAAATAGGAATTCAAAGGATTTGCACTGTTTGACATTAGAATTTTAATCTTATTCTAAAAATGAAAAGATATACAATATCTTGTTTGAAAGAGTTTAACAAATTCAGATTTGAAATATTACTGCATTACTTTTTAGCTTTTATTGTGCAGTTAGTGACAGAACCACCTTAACAGGCAAGAGTTAAATAACTTACTCTATCACACCAGGACAAACAGTATTGTTTTCAATATAAAATATTTTAGGAATTTTAGTATATATATTCAAGTTATCAATAAAGCAATATTAGTGCTATTTATGTAAAAATTAACCACCTTAAAAGGCATTATCTTTAAGTCACCCTAAAATTAGTGTTTTGTTCTGTTTTTATTAGCTTTCTTAGTACAAATAAAGCACCCTTAAATAAAACACACTTATATAGACTATGGTAAAAGTAATTTTAATTTTATGTTCTTCTGCAACAAAAGGTTATCAGAAGCTTATAAAGTTGTCTTTCTGACCCTTCCACCCTTCAAAATTTACCAAACCAGATCTGCCAAGCATGGCATAAAGGTAATGACTCAGTGGCAATATCCCAGATAGCATTTTGGCTTAATATCTGTAGAAATTTCACCACTACTTATAGAAGTTTAGTGAAGATACCAACAGTTTGGTTTAAATTGAAGACATCATGAGTTTCATATTTTCAGTTGTAAATAGTAAGTTAATATGCTTGTAATACCTTGGCAATCAGCTCCCTTACTCCCTGTTTGACTCACTTATTAGTCTACCCCTTACTGGGATCCTGCTATTTCTACCCACTAGACCCAAATTTAATCTAATTCTATAAAATATCCATTGTTCCCTAGAAGCTCTCCTGGTCTTGCACATGATATTTAGTCATGAAATCACTTTTTACAAATGACTATCTCCATTTTCAGTCTTTGAAAATTTTTGTTGTCAGTATGAGGAGTCAGACTAAATATACTTTTAGTATTGTATGTGATTTTATTCTATTAGATATACTGTGTGTTTTCATCTCTCTGTGCTTGTTCATGTGCATATGTACATGTGTGCATTTGGTTCTCTCTCTCTCTCTCTCTGTGTGTGTGTGTGTGTGTGTGTGTGTGTGTGTGTGTGTTTGTGTATGTACAGAGGTCTTTAATATTTTTCACATAATTAGAACAATGTCTTCTTGAGTAAAGAGTGTCATTTTTGTCATTGCTGATTCAGTAGGCATTGCCTATTACTGTTTCACAAACATTTCGGATATTCAAAATGACTGCTTAAATGAACATAAAGCAGAATGTAACATTGACAATTTTAGTTAAAAATTACTCATGACAATAAAAATTAATTCAGAGTAGTATTTTCTGGATGAATATTTTAAATTTTCTTTAAGTACAAAATAGCAGCAAATATTAAAACATTTTTCTTTAATAAAGTCTGATGCTTTGTCCCATAGCATTGATTCTTTGGCAGCTCATCTTTATAGAGAAAAATGCTGTGAAACTAATAATAAAACGTTGGCTAGCCAACCTTATTTCCTACAGAATACTCTATAAAATAAATTATAATAATCCAAACTCCTTTAGACAGTGATGATGGATAATTCCAATCTATCTTATTTCATGAATACAAATATAACTATCATAAATCCTTTATTTTAACATAAATTACTACTATTTTATTTCTGATGATGCTACCGCCCACAAATCATCATCTGAGATTCCTAAAAATGAAGAAGAAATATATAATGGATGATTTCATTCTTTGCATTCATATTGATCCATGGACTACACCTGACATGTTGAAACCATTTGTCCTTCTAAAATATATTTTATTCAATAATCTTAATACATTATATTAATTCATAATGATGCTGAAAATGTTAGGTACATTACATTCAAAAGAGCTATATAAATCCTCATGTAATAAGCATCAATTTTTTGACTAGTATAGAAAATCAATTTTGAGATCATAAAAAACTAAAGAACAACTTTATTTAAGTTGGCATTGAAATCAATATTTGTATTTCTTCTACTGTTCTTTTCAGTTTTTGTATTTGTATGTGCATGATGTTCAGGTAATTCCATATAATTATCATTTTGTGGGTAGAATATATAATATGTGTAAATAAATAAAAGAAATACTGTGAACTAATGTGTTTTATCTATTTAATAAAAGGTCTGTATTTGATAATTTACATATACTTTGCTATTACAATACAGGTTGACCTCCATCAAATCTTCAGCATTTTCTAAACACACAAGTATTACACATATTAATATCAATATACATGACTTTGATTTAGCATTTTTGATCACATAGCCATTGGATAATTTTGGAATTTATTGGAGTAAGACAAGTGGAAACTGAGAAATTTTAAAAAAAATCATTGAATGAATTCATAATAAAGAATAAGTAACTGAAGAATGGCTAAATATTTAAAATATGGAAATTTATCATATTCTGTGATGGATTTGTTCCACTCTAGAAGATTTGTTCTCACTTGCCACTTGCTTGAATATGCTACAAAGCCTATTCTTCCCAGATATAATTACATTCCAATTTTGAAAAAAAACAACATGTTTAATCTTTTCTAGTCTAAGATCTAACCGAGAACATGTGGAGATCTTCCTGTTGATTGCAATATATAACACTATTAGTAGTAGAGACCCTGATCTCTGGTTATGACCATCCTAACTATAAAATTTTAAAATATAAATTACACTTATTTGAAATCTACAAGAACTGCAAGATAGTGAATATATTACTTTTAAGTCACTGTACGGTACTATTTATAGATCTATAAATCAATCACATTACTCTGTAATTTATGTAATCCTTCCTTGTGATTTGACACATTCTAACATGCAACTAACTAGGTCTTGTGGATTTAGACTATTATAGTAGGAAAAGTCAAGTAATAACTGCAGAAAACAGATCTTCATAAGATGACCAAAGTCTAACCACGGATTTCTTCAAGTAATGTCAGTATTAAGTTCATAAAGAATTAAAGTTGGTTAACCATAGATACATCTGTGTTTAATCACTACATTGTTTCCTTCACCGAATCTATAAATCTGAATGACAGCAGAATGAGAAACTTCTTAGTACTGCTAAATTCAGCCACCATGTCTTCTCTTCTCCTCACCTCCACTCCTATTTACTAATGTCTTATGTGTTAGTATAGTGGTTCATTCTATCAATATAATTGCGCTAATTGAGTTAGATGGAAATAAAGAGAAAGGCAAACATACTGTCCAGTAGGTTAGAGGTCTTCATTTATCTGTGGTTTATTGGGAAAGGGATGCAAACCAAGGTTAACACTAAATCAAATGACAAATCTCTTTGAAATCTTTGTGGCTGTAGACATTCTGGGATATGGCATTTAATATATATGACAAATGTATTTTTGTTTATTATTACACAATAGAGGATATAGTGCTTTAAAGTCCCTCGCCTTATAATGGTAATGGATGTCACACTTTAGAGTATTTCTTACTGTTGTCATTAAAGGCTAAGTATTTCTGGGGTTTCCAGAAAAAATGATGTTCTGAGAAGATTTAAAACATGGTGTACACGTTTTTACCTCTTGGGGTTGTATGCTACTAAATTCTATGAGAAAAATTTATTATTAGTGAATTAGAAGTATGTTGTTGAGGAAGCATTTGGGGTCAACTAAGACTCTTAAATTATAGAGTAAGGTCATGTTACTTTTAAAACAAAACGAATAAATACTCTTGTTATATTCTAGGTCTTAATATAGATAAAAATCACAAATATTAACAGACCATGGTTTAGGGATTTGTAGATATGAACTAAATTTTACTCGCCAATTCTTAAGAAACAGATTCACATTTGCTAAAATGTTATATAATGTAAGCAGAGATAGGATGGTACAGCAAGAAGAAAATACTTATCTCTTTTCTTCTCAAACTGATCCCACCCTCCTTGTTATATACTGTAGCTTTGGATTTGCTTCAAAACGTAATGACCACTCTACAGTATAAAACCTAACACCAATGAACAGTGGAGGAAAACACCAAGTAAGACTTACATACAAGCTATCTTTATAAGTCTTGGCAAACTGAAAATGAGAGTCTCCTGAATTATAATTTTAGACATGTGCTTGAGTTGGTTAGGTAGTATTATCACGAAGAGCCAAAGCTCTGAGTTTAGATTCTCAATTATCTACTTTATGGCTATATGTATAAAGTACAGAACAGTGGAATGAACCAACGCGTATGGATTCATAAAGATTATACAAACAACCAAGATAAAATTTCTCACTGCAGACCTAATATCTACATGGTGAGTCTTTGAATGGATAACAGTTAGGCAAAGGTTTAATCACATGGGTTTTTTCTTTCAAGTAACTAACTATAATTATTACTGCATATCAGATCTGTCTGGAAACAGATTCTCTATTACTGATCTCTTGGTATTTTATGCCCATTAGAACAACCAAACAATGCAAATAATGTTGTTTGTTTGTTTGTTTGTTTGTTTTCAGCTAGGCTTACTTTTTCACAGCCCTGGGCTGTTACAGAACTCACTTTGTAGTTCTGGCTGCCCTTGGACTCAGATATTTAGTTGCTTCTGTTTTCCAAATACTGGGATTGTAGATGTGCACCATCACTGCCCACCTTTAGGTATATGATCATAAGTTAAACATTTCTTTACCCACAATGTTACAGTTCCCAAGAGTGTTTGTAACAGCAGACACTTAGTTATTATAAATACTTTATAAACAAAAATCAGCATGTATGTGAAAGATAATTCTGAGGCAGGAATAATTGTCTTTGGTAGTAAGAAGTCAGGACCAATGTGAGATAATAGAAAGCAAAGACATATGCTTATATCATTGTAAGATTTTAGGTTACCCTTACAACTTCACTAAACAAGCATGCTGTTAAATGATCAACAAGATCCTAGTGACAAAGGACTCAAATAGTTTGGAATTTATTAGACTTTGATTCCTACCCATATTTGCTATATTCCTTCCCTTCTATTATGTACTCTAGTGGAATTCTTGTCTAGTGAATTTCTTCTACTCTTTAGATGTGTTTTTGAAGAGGTCAATGTAAAATGCTCAATTCTAAATTCACATGTAGATGGTGTTTGGTAGCAACCAGAATCACATAAAAGATGGAACAATGTGCTGATGGTGATACACCCATCAAAGAGAAAGAGAACAGTGAGATTTCATGCTTTCATTTGTAACACTCAAGTGCCTATATAGCATGTTATGGTGTAGCATGCGAGAAGTCATGAACTGGTGAGCACATACATGCTCCATACTCTTGGCTTGCTTACTTTCCATAAAGCATTAACCAAATAAATTCTAATGTATTTAGTTTTGGACATTTTGCATTAGAATCAAATCTCAGCATCATATTATCCTTCATAGCAAACAGAGAACACAGTGACTAAATTGAAAAATATGATTGTTTATGAAAATTTTCTGTAGATTTCTATCACATCCTAAGCCCACAATAAATTATTCACAGTAATTTTACTTTGTGTTACTATGTAAAAGAAAGTATATGTTTTTAGAAGACATAATCAACTTCCTTGCACAATCTATTCATATGTGTATTATTAATAGTAACAGCCGTATAAGAAAGGGCTGACAAATTTCTTAAATTATTTTCAGGTAGACCCAATGCGCGTGTGTTTTTACTTATTCAAACGTTTACAAATGTCATTGGTTAAACAGGGCCCTGAAAATGTACTTACACTGATGAATTAGAAATAGAAGGTAAAGTCTAGATGATTTATTAACCAAATGCACCAGAATATTATTTATGCAATTAAGACATAGGAGACATATGAAATTATGAATATTGCATATTTCAAATTTGTGATTTATAAGGCCTTAAGGTGGGATATATTTATCAGAAGGTTTTCAATTTTTTTAATGAGATAAATTTGTATTTCCCATTTCAAAATTCTAAGCTAATTTGTTTAACTGTATTATCACACAGAGAGAGTAGAAGCATTGCGCTCTCTCTCTCTCTCTCTCTCTCTCTCTCTCTCTCTCTCTCTCTCTCTCTTCTTTTTTTCAGAGCTGGGGACCGAACCCAGGGCCTTGCGCTTGCTAGGCGAGTGCTCTACCACTGAGCTAAATCCCCAACCCTGAAGCATTGCTCTCAAACCAAGCTCATTTTTTCATTTGCTCACTGGAGTATTTTCTATTCTGTATGGGTTGAAATACTTCCATTTGTTATTGCAGCTTGCAGAAAGTGATTTTGTTTCCTGGAACTTAAATGAAGTAGAGATTATTTAAAAAGATTTCATGGGAGGCTTAGAAGTTTAAGGTACTGTGCCTGCCCCGAAGAAATCTCATCATTAGATGCCTTTGAAAGGTCTTATGTGTGTTTCAGTCTGTCTTGATATGTCTTTAGTTTCCTTAATCAATGAACACAACTGCTCCACATAGCCCTGAAGGCAGTAGATGCCATAAACAGTTGGTTTTCAGCAGAAGAAAAAAGCAAACTGCAAGGGCTTTCCAGAATATGTTTACTGGTTTCTCTGACAGAAGTTTTCAATCACCCTCCAGCCACCATGCACTGTGAATGGCAAACATGCCTTTGTTACCCAAATTGTTGTTCTCTACATCTCTGATAATTATATTTTGTGACAAATCTAAAAGTAGATGGTTGAAACATTTTTAAGTGAATATTATACTGGTCAAGGAAATAGAATAACAAAGATAATGAAAGAATACACGTGAAAATATTTCATTTTAGTTTCTTGCGTCTGTCTTCAGATTGTATTTAAAAGCATGCAACTGAATCAATCACCTCTATGTTACTTTCCAAGTTCCATGAAGGCTGAAGAAAACTTGATGTATAAGAAAGATATACGAAGTGGGAAGTAGTCTCTACATGTCAATTAGCTGTTATGTTTGTAGTATCTAAATTAAGAAAGCATTTTAAAATAACATAACAGTTCTTATAAATGTCTAGGTTCTACCACCTACTAATCATATATATTTCCTAATTACTAATTTCATTTACTCCCTGTTATATCTTTTAAAAGTGGGGATAGTTATAGCCCTTAGCTCACAAGGTTGTTTGAAAAGAAAAGAAAAAAAAGGACAAAATTACTGGACAAAGTGTTATGGGGTAGAATTTAGCTTTCTTCTTTATGTCCTGCCTTGATTTCATTTGTTTCATGTGATATGCCTAAGAGTCTACATTGCAGCATGTTTTACTGATCCAATCTCTTTCTGCTTGGTCTTACTCTGTACATATCATCACCCAAAGAATTTTTTTTTTGTATCTTTTACCTGAATCATTCCAGTTACACATTTTTTTCACATTTTTACTTTTTATTCATTGTTAGTCTGTGTTTATAAGTAAAGCACTCTCTAGTGTTTCTTGAGTTATTTTGATATCTTATCACAAAGCACCCATTCACTATCATGTCACTCGTTATATCTTTTTTTTTCTTTTTTTCCTCCTACTTTATTAACTTGGGTATTTGTTATTTACATTTCAATTGTTATTCCCTTTCCTGGTTTCCGGGCCAACATCCCCCTAATCCCTCCCTCTCCCCTTCTATATGAGTGTTCCCCTACCCATCCTCCTCCCATTACCACTTTCCGCCCAACAATCACGTTCTCTGGGGGTTCAGTCTTGGCAGGACCAAGGGACCCTTCCACTGGTGCTCTTACTAGGCTATTTATTGCTACCTATGCAGTTGGAGCCCAGGGTCAGTTCATGTATAAACTTTGGGTAGTGTCTTAGTCCCTGGAAGCTCTGGTTAGTTGGCATTGTTGTTCATATGGGGTCTCATTTTTATTCCACATATCATGGTGTTTTCTATTCTTAAGTATTCCATTTTAACTCATGGAGGTCAAACTCAGGACTTTATCCATGCTATACATCTATTCAGTCTTGACCTAAGCATCAGGTACAAAATTAACAAGTTTTATAAATCTAGTTTTTGTCTTTAAGCCATTAGTTTATAACACCTCTGTAATTCATAATAAATACCATTAGACCTATGTGTATAATATATACATACATGTGCATGTGTGTTTATATATTCAACTTCTCATTTTAGCTGTAGTCTATATCAAGGAATTATATTTATTTTTAAACATTAGAGATATGTAAATACGTTTCTACTAGTGCATTGTTCTTTAGTGATCAGTTTCATTGTTCTTTTTATACAACATACAACTCACTGAAGAAATAATGTTTATTTAGATTAAAGAATAACTAACAGTAACAAAAATTAAAAGCTTTGAGCTTGATTGTTTTCCAAAATTTCCTCTACTGGGTTATGTATTCCATTAACTGTTTCCCATATTAACAGACAATAATCAGTGGTCTTCACATTTCTACAGTTTATTTTCTCTATGTTGAATTCCCTTGCATGAGTTTATCTGCTAAAAAAATCAGAACTGATAATTGTGTAGTTGTTTCCATTGCAACTTATAGATTAACCTTCTCATGGATCACAGTTTATTAAACTTAGTTGGTCTAATTAATTATTGAAAGGTCAATTGACTTTGAGGATAAGATTTAAAAAACTCCCAAAGGGTAAAAGATCAGGAATGGCTGAGGAGAGGTGTAGAGGACAGATTATTTAAAAGACTTGAGCATCATTTCAAAGTTCTTTGGTGCTCTATTAATAAATCACATAACTGCAATTCTGTTAAAAAATAATGCCAAGAGCTTACCTGTGCTCTAGCATAGTTAAAAGCAGCAGGATTCTTCAAACTCTTTTTTGCAATATTTGTTCCTTACTCTTACCCACTTCCTGTTTTATGAAGTAGTGAAAGTAGATGGGTTAGTCAGATGTCAAATAGTATATAGTAGCAAGTGACATTCCTGCGGTATTTGAAATAGCATCCTTAATTTTCAGGTCTTACAAGCAAGACCTTTCTCAGGGACTGTGGTAGGATTCCAAGTTCTGTTTCACTAAAAATTGCAGATTTCATTCTGGTTTGCAACCAGTTTGAAAAACAAAATCAATGGCAATTGAACAATCTTTTGATGATTGGAATTGTATGGTACATGACACAAAGATTTATTTAGTTTTCATACACTCTAAGTGGATTTGGAAACATAAGAGGACTTGAAAAGATAGACAATAACATTTAGGGTATTTAAGTGACACCTTTTGTTTTTTAAATTGGATATTTCTTTCTTTATATTGCAAATGTTATTCCCTTTACTGGCATCCTTTCCATAAACTTCCTATCCATTCCAACTCCCCTTCTTCTATAAGGGTTTTCCCCTCTACATCCAGTCCCCTTACTGCCGCCCTCACAATTCCTTATACTGGGGGGTTCAACCGTGGCAGAACCAAGGGTTTTTCCTTCCAGTGGTGCACAGCAAGGGCATCTTCTGCTACATATGCAGTTGGAGCTATGGGTCAGTCCACGTATAGATTTTAGGTAGTGGTTAAGTCCCTAGAAGCTCAGGTTGGTTGTCATTGTTGTTCTTACGGGGTTGCAAGCCCCTTTAGTTCTTACAATCCTTTCTCTAACTCCTCCAACAGGGGTCCAGTTCTTAGTTCAGTGGTTTGCTGCTAGCATTCACCTCCCCATTTGACATATTCTGGCTATGTCTCTGAGGAGAGAGCTATATCCAGTTCCTGTCAGCATGCATTAAGTGATACCTTAAGACTTAGGCATGTCACATGTAAGAATGAGGTACACAGAGTCCTCAAACATATACAAAATTCCCATAGTAGCCAACCTTATATAGTCATCAAAAACACAAGTGGCTATGTCAATTTTTAGTTTTTCTGAAATAAAATTCAGGAATTTCTACTTCTACACTGACTTTTATTATGATATACTATATACTATATACTACTTACCTACTGCATCTGAGATTTGATCTTTGCCTTGGTTACATTTCTAGCATTGTAAAGGGATACCATGGCCAAGGCAACTTAAAGAAAAAAAATCATTTAATGAGCGTTATGGCAACCAAAGGCTAATATTCATAACTATGGTCATAGCTATTTTCTCTATGCCATAATAATGCATCATGACCAAAGCAACTAGAAGATGCAAGCGCTTAATGGGGCCATATATTTTCAGAGGTGAATCCAGAACCATCATGGAAGGGAATAAGACAAAAAAAGGACAGGCATATTGCTGGAGCAGCAGCTGAGATCAGATCAGTAAGCAGGAGATGGGGGCGGGAGAGACTGGAAATATTCTATGCTTTTGAAACCCAAAATCCCATCCCTAGTGAACTACCTCCTCTAATAAGGTTATGGTTTCTAATCCTTCCTAAAGAGTTTCCCCAACTTTGGGAAGTATTCAAATATATTAGCTCATGGAAGCTATTCTTATTCAATCCAACAAAACCTTAATATCTATTAAGCTTTGGAGTTTTTGCTACCCTAGTCATGTCTACCTAAAACTCTAATGTCCTTTAGTTTATTTCAGCTCACTGACCTTTCACTAGTAGTATATCCTTCTTTGGCACAGTAACGTAATTCACTGGCAAAAATCATGTCTCTTGAATGTATGGACTGATATAAATGACTTTGCTGTTGCCATTGGATGAATCAACTTTAGAGATGCATTCTCCTGACTTGCTCTGACTTTCAATTCCTTGGGATTTATTTGTACTTTAAATCCCGTCATTTGCCTTTTGAAATATTAATCTCTTATGAGACTTTTTCCAGTTTTATAATGTAGAATTGCTCATTGCAATTCAATCCTTTGGGATGACATCATTAAGGGATACACATATCTAAATATGAGGGAGAAGAGGTGACTGGCCGAAGTGCATATCCTGTTCTTCAAGAACACCCAAGAAAGCTCATTCTTTCTTTTTGCTAATACAAATGAGTATAAAAGGTAATAGCCCATGACCCATGCCAGCCAACTCTGCACTGTCAAACTGTCAAATAACTTATTCCCTATTCAATTTTAACCTTTAAAAAGATTTATTTTCACATGTGAGTAAAAGTCATTCTAAGGGGAATGGATATTGACTTATTTTAAACTCTAAATATAACATTAATTATTTTATATTATTGTTGTGCTATATCTTAATAGGTTAATGTTTTAACTGGTAAATATACATATGCTTTCACAGTCATTTATCTGAAAGTCTCAAATAATGTTTTATAATGCTAAGTCACTTTTTACTTATAAGCACAATGAAACATAATGAAGTTTGCTGCAAGCTAAGCAACAACACAGATATTTTTCTAAGCCATCTGCTCTCCTTTTTGAAAAATCCTTAAATGTGCAGTTTAATAGATGGAGTACGCCCTCTATGCTCTCTTTCCATAGTTTATTACACTGCTCTAGTTTTTGCTACACAATTGATCTGAATTGATGATGCCATAGTTTTAGAAATATATTTAGCCTCTTAAAGTTTTAATTGCTCAGGCTCAATTTATGTATGTGCAAACCAAGGTTTGCAAGTGTGCTTGCTCTTGCTCAAGGTTTTGGATTGATTTTTATCATATTTTCTGAAAGGATTTTTTGAAAAAACAAACACTGTATATTTTGAATGGCTTATGCCAACTATTAGTTTTAATGAACATTTGTCATTTCTACTTAAGTTTTTTTTCAGAGTATATCTATTCTGAGATAAGACAAACAACTATGAGAAATAAATTCTCATTTTCTTAGGTGGTAGGAGCTTGTATAATTTTCAAGAGAAGTCATAATTGCAGTCAGTCATCTGTCAGCAGTCATTCTTCACCAGGAATCCTAACAGATCCCTTCTTAATTGTACTGCACAACACTTAGATTTGAATGATACACCATAAAGCATTATAGATCACGGGATAAAAGTAACTAAAACTGAGTTTCAGGTTAAAGCAATAGAGGCACAGCTTGGCTAGAGCCACTGAAGTTACAGTATAATGTGACTGCAGGATAAGGGGCTGACTCAGGATGGCTATTCAGGGATTCCAATCTTTTAACCCTGAGGCTAAGTACCTACTTACAAAGTATTTGTGAGTAAGTGTGCCATTGCCTTTTCTGCTCCCCAGAGCACTACCTGGTAGACCATGTGATTCAAGGTACCTATTGTTGCATCCTTTTGATCATTTTCTACTACTGTGATTCATTGATGTTAGGGAGGAAAAATAGACACCCTGCCTGGTAGACAATGCTTTAATGAGACCCATGATCAACAGCAATCTGCAGTCAAAGCAGCATCCAGTTTTGAATTTTAAAACCAGGATGTCTTCAGAAATCCTAGTAGATTTAGCGGTAATAGACTTTACATCCTTTGAAAACTGTTTTTCTCTATTCCCAGTTTCCACCTAATTTTATATAGCTTGGTATACTTTCAGCAGCCTCTGGCCTTAGCTCTATAGAGTATAGGGTAAGTGTCCCTTGGAGCGAGCCACATTCCCCTTCTCTAAATTAGCTGATTATGAGCTGAGGTAGATGTCATTCTCTCTGAGGTATGGAACTTCTCCCTCAAAAATGACCAATCTCTACAGACCAATTAAGCAGAAGAACGCTGAGCCAGCTTCCGGTAGGTAAAGCTCTCAAAACCCACAGCAACTGTCAGCCTATGTACCTCTAAGCAATTTCTGTGAGAGAATTTCCAGAAAGGTTGAGCTAATGGATTTGAGTACAGCTGTGCAGGATGTTTTGCGAAGCCAGCAAAACTAAGGAAATGTAAGTTTTTGCCAGTTTCCTAAAACAGCGATCACTGCTTGAATAAACAAGGCGGTCGACATGTGCAAAAGATCTCTTGTCTGTAAACCTCCAACTGCATGTTGGACAGGCAGCAGCTCTGTACTCAGACCACCCTGTGGCCTTCAGCTGTTTAAAAGTAAAGTGCAAACAGTGTTTCACTGCATAGATTCAGCTAAGCTCATACTTTCATCTTTTTTCCCTGAGCTGTTATCTGCCATCCAGGGGAATCTCTCAGCAGCCTCTTCTGCATAATGAGATCTGAAGTTCTGTCATCCCTAATCGATCGCAGCTTGTTTGAAGGAGTATCTTAGATTGCTTAGGAATCCAAAGGCATACATGCTATTTATTTAATAGGAACTTTGTGTAAGTCACTCTACATGGAAAGAACCTAACCTTTGCTATCCAACAGATTAAGAATTAGAATTCTGTGAATTTTGTATACATTATTTTTTCTTTTTTTCTCTTTTTTCTGCAATTGTACTGGTTATACCTGGATAGCAGTATATGAGAAAAAAAATCTTACCGTTCTACAGGCTGGGAAGTCAATGATTACATTACATTACCAATCTCATGAGAGATTTCCTCTTTTATTTTGTTGCTGTTGTTATTGGTTTGTTCTCTGGTTTGTCTGTTTGACTTGCTTAGAACAGCAGATTTCAACCTGTGTGTCACAGTGCCTTTTCTGGTTGAATAATGTTTTCGAAAGGATCTTTTTCCTGTCAGATATTTATATTATATTCATAAGTGTAGCAAAATTAATATTACAAAGAAGAAATGAAATAATTTTAAGATTAGGTGTCAACACACGCTGAGGAAGTATTTTAAAGGGTCGGACCATTAGGGAAGTTGAGAACCACTGTCTTCAAAACTCAACAGAGACGGGAGTAGGGAAGAAAGAAATGTAAGTGCAGAGGAAATCTAATTGTGGTGGTAAGACCCTTCTTCAGGTAACTTATCTTTCCCTGAGATAAGGACATTAATTCATTTTTGAAGGGGAAGTTTCATAGGCCAAACACTTGTTCAATGTTTTTGACTTCAAATTTTAGGGTTTTGGTGAGGGTATCCGAGCAGTAAGATTAGTTGTTCTCATTCTTTGAGCCTTATAATTCTCAGTGCCCAAAACATGTATTTCAGACACAGAAATTACACTGCAAAGTTCCGATGCCAGTTTCGGATGGACTCCTGTCACCCTCAAGACCATGGTAACAACAACAGCATTTTGAAGTTTTCTAGGAGCAGAAAGAGTCCTTAGGTTCCATATCTAGTTTGCCCTGGAGACACCTTTTCTTTTGTCCAAATCAAAACAAAAGAGTTTGCATTAATGCCCCTAATCTCCATAAGAGTTATCATCTCCAGATCCCCCACAGTGGAGACACCATCCGGACCTGAAGGGAACCAGTCAACAGTTTTCTGCACCCAAATCCCAAGGGAGGGAGAGCTAAACCTTGAGAGGGGAAGACACACCTGGGAAGCCAGAAGAGATAACACTTTGACCACATTTCTGACTCCAGAGGAAAACACCTAACGCCATCTGGGAGCCCAGTGCACAGGGACCCCAGGAAAAGTTGGCACAGGCCATCCTGGTTGCTGCCCCCCAGGAGTAACTTCAGCCACGATACCACAGGTAAGACCAACTTTTCTCCTCCAAGCGACCTGCCTGGTGCACTCATGACACATGCCCACAGGAACAGCTGAAGACCAATAGACAGGAAAGACTACATGTCCCAAAGCAGAACATTCTGTTCCCATAAGTGGCTGAAAGAAAACAAGAAAACAGACCTATAGCACTCCTGACACATGCCTATAGGACAGTCTAGCCACTGTCAGAAACAGCAGAACAAGGTAACTCCAGAGACAACCTGATGGCGAGAGGCAAGCATAGGAACCCAAGCAACAGAAACCAAGACTACATGGCATCATCGGAGCCCAATTCTCCCACCAAAGCAAACACTGAATATACAAACATACCAGAAAAGAAAGATCTAGATTTAAAATAACATTTGATCATGAGGCTGGAGGACTTCAAGAAAGACATGAAGAACACCCTTAGAGAGGAAAACATAAAAAAACAAGTAGAAGCGTATAGAGAGGAACCACAAAAATCCGGGAAAGAATTCCAGGAAAACACAATCAAACAGTTGAAGGAATTAAAAATGGAAATAGAAGCAATAAAGAGAGGATACAGGGGAAAAGCCCTGGATATAGAAAACCAAAGGAAAAGACAAGGAGTCGTAGATACAAGCATCACAAACAGAATTCAAGAGATAGAAAAGAGAATATCAGGAGCAGAAGATTCCATAGAAAAAATCAACACAACGGTCAAAGATAACGTAAAACAGAAAAAACTACTGGTCCAAAACACACAGGAAATCCAGGACTCAATGAGAAGATCAAACCTAAGGATAATAGGTATAGATGAGAGTGAAAATTCCCAGATCAAAGACCAGTAAATATCTTCAACAAAATCATAGAAGAAAACTTCCCTAACCTAAAGAAAGAGATGCCCATAAACATACAAGAAGCCTACAGAACTCCAAATAGACTGGACCAAAAAAGAAAATCCTCCAGTCACATAATAGTCAAAACACCAAATGCAAAAAACAAAGAAAATGTTAAAAGCAGTAAGGGGAAAAGGTCAAGTAACATATAAAGGCAGACCTATCAGAATCACACCAGACTTCTCGCCAGAGACTATGAAAGCCAGAAGATCCTGGAAAGATGTCATACAGACCCTAAGAGAACACAAATGCCAGCCCAGGTTACTGTATCCTGCAAAACTCTCAATTTACACAGATGGAGAAACCAAGATATTCTATGACAAAACAAAATTTACACAATATCTTTTTACAAATCCAGCACTAAAAAGGATAATAAATGGTAAAGCTCAAAATAAAGAGGCAAGCTTCACCCTAGAAAAAGCAAGAAACTAATCATCTTGGCAACAAAACAAAGAGAAGAAACCCACACAATCATAATCTCACATCCAAATATACATAAAACCGGAAGCAAAAATCACTATTCTTTAATATCTCTCAACATCACTGGTCTCAACTCCCCAATAGAAAGACATAGATTAACAAACTGGATACGCAATGAGAACCATGCATTCTGCTGCCTAAAAAAAAAAAAACACCTCAGAGTCAAAGACAGACACTACCTCAGAGTGAAAGGATGGAAAAAAATTTCCAAGCAAATATCTAAAGAAGCAAGCTGGGGTAGCCATTCTAATATCGAATAAAATCGATTTTTAACTAAAAGTCATAAAGAAACATAAGGAAGGACACTTCATATTCATCAAAGGAAAATTTCAGCAAGATGAACTCTCAATCCTAAATATCTATGCTCCAAATACAAGGGCACCTACATGCATACATAAAAGAAACCTTAGTAAAGCTCAAAGAACACATTGTACCTCACACAATAATAGTAGGAGATTTCAACACCCCACTCTCATCAATGGACAGATCATGGAAACAGAAATTAAACAGAGAGATAGACAGAATAAGAGAAATAATGAAGCAAACGGACTTAACAGATATGTATAGAGCAGTCTATCCTAAAACAAAAGGATATACCTTCTTCTCACCACCTCATGGTACTTTCTCCAAAATTGACCATATAATTGGTCATAAAACAGGCCTCAGCAGTTACAGAAAGATAGAAATAATCCCATGCGTGCTATCAGACCACCACGGGCAAAAACTGGTCTTCAATAACAATAAGGGAAGAATGTCCACATATACATGGAAGTTGAAAATGCTCTACTCAATGATAAACTGGTCACAGAAGAAATAAAGAAAGAAATTAAAGACTTCTTAGAATTTAATGAAAATGAAGGTACAACATACCCAAACTTATGGGACACCATGAAAGCTGTGCTAAGAGGTAAACTCATAGCTCTGAGTACCTGCAGAAAGAAACAGGAGAGAGCAGCTTGACAGCACACCTAAAAACTCTAGAACAAAAAGAAGCAAATACACCCAGGAGCAGTAGAAGGCAGGAAATAATCAAAATCAGAGCTGAAATCAAAAAAGTAGAAATCAAAAGGACCATAGAAAGAACCAACAAAACCAAAAGTTGGTTCTTTGAGAAAGTCAATAAGATAGATAAACCCTTAGCCAGACACAGAGAGGACACAGAGAGTCTGTCCAAATTAACAAAATCAGAAAAGGAAAAGGGAAACATAACTACAGAATCAGAAGAAATTCAAAAATCATCAGATCCTACTGTAAAAGCCCATAGTCAATCAAACTTGAAAATCTGCAGGAAATGGACAATTTCCTAGACAGATACCAGGTACCAAAGTTAGATCAGGAACAGATAAGCCATTTAAATAACCCCATAACTCCTAAAGAATTAGAAGCAGTCATTAAAGTTCTCCCAACCTAAAAGAGCACATCCCCAGACGGGTTCAGTGAACAATTCTATCAGAGTTACATAGAAGTCCTCATACCAACACTATCCAACCTATTCCACAAAATTGAAACATATGGAGTGCTACGGAATTCCTAACTCAATCCACAATTACTCTTAGACCGAAACCACAAAAAGACCTAACAAACAAAGAGAAGTTCAGATCAATTTCCCTTGAG
Source organism: Rattus norvegicus (assembly GCF_021556685.1). Classification (NCBI taxonomy): domain Eukaryota; kingdom Metazoa; phylum Chordata; class Mammalia; order Rodentia; family Muridae; genus Rattus; species Rattus norvegicus. The sequence goes on along the minus strand of NC_141547.1, from coordinate 53,355,392 downwards.
AATATCGACGCAAAAATACTCAATAAAATTCTGGCAAACCAAATCCAACAGCACATTGAAACAAAGATCTACCATGATCAAGTAGGCATCATCCCAGGCATGCAACAATGGTTTAATATAAGGAAAATCATCAACATAATCCATTATATATAGGCAAACTGAAAGAACAAAACCACATGATCATTTTATTAGATGCTGAGAAAGCATTGGACAAAATTCAACACCCCTTCATGATAAAAGTCCTGGAAAGAATAGGAATTCAAGGCCCATACCTAAACATAGTAAAAGCCATATACAGCAACTAACATTAGTAGCTAACATTAAACAAAATGAACAGAAACTTGAAGCAATCCCACTAAAATCAGGGAGTAGACAATGCTGCTCACTCTCTCCCTACTAATTCAATATAGTTCTTAAAGTTCTAGCCAGAACAATCAGGCAACAAAAGGAGATCAAAGATATTCAGAATGGGAAAGAAATCAAAATATCAGTATTTGCATGATGACATGATAGTATATTAAAGTAATCCCAAAAGTTCCACCAGAGAACTCCTAAACCTCTTAACACCTTCAGCAAAGTGACTGGGTATAAAATTAACTCAACTAAATCAGTAACCTTCCTCTACACAAAAGAGAAATGAGTTGGGAAAGAAATTAGGGAAATGACACCATTCATAATAATCCCAAATAATGTAAAATACCTCAGTGTGAATTTAAAGAAGCAAGTAAAAGATCTGTATGATAAGAACTTCATGCCTCTGAAGAAGGAAATTAAGGAAGACCTCAGAAGATGGAAAGATTTCCCATGCTCTGGGATTGGCAGGATTAACATAGTAAAAATGGCTATTTTACCAAAAGCGATCTACAGATTCAATGCAATCCCCATCAAAATACCAATCCAATTCTTCAGAGCGTTAGACAGAATAATTTGCAAATTCATCTGGAATAACAAAAAAACCCATGATAGCTAAAACTATCCTTAACAATAAAAGGACTTCAGGGGGAATCACTATCCCTGAATTCAAGCAGTATTGCAGAGCAATAGTAAAACTGCATGATATTGACAGAGAGACAGACAGATAGACCAGCTGAATAAAAGTGAAGACCCAGAAATGAACCCACACTCCTATGGTCACTTGATTTTTGACAAAGGAGCCAAAACCATCCAATGGAAAAAGGATAGCATTTTCAGCAAATAGTTCTTGGTTCAACAGGAGGTCAGCATGTAGAAGAATGCAGATCGATCCATGCTTATCACCCCATACAAAGCTTAATTCCAAGTGGATCAAGGACCTCCATATCAAATCAGATACACTCAAACTAATAGAAGAAAAGTGGAGAAGCATCTCTAACGCATAGGCACTTGAGAATATTTCCTGAACAAAACACCAATGACTTCTGCTCTAAGATCCAGAATCAACAAATGGGATCTCATATAACTGGAAAGATTCTGGATGGCAAAGGACACTGAGGTTAGGACAAAACGGCAACCAATAGATTGGGGAAAGATCTTTACCAATCCTACAAAAGATATAGGGCTTATATCCAAAATATACAAAGAACTCAAGAAGTTAGACCGCAGGGAGACAAATAACCCTATTAAAAATGGGGTTCAGAACTAAACAAAGAATTCACAGGTGAGGAATGCTGAATGACTGAGAAACACCTAAATAAATGTTCAACATCTTTAGTCATATGGGAAATGCATATCAAAACAACCCTGAAATTTCTCCTCACACAAGTGAGAATGGCTAAGTTCAAAAACTCAGGTGACAGCAAATGCTGGCGAGGATGTGGAGAAAGAGGAACACTTCTCCGTTTTTGGTGGGAATGCAGACTGGTACAACCATTCTGGAAATCAGTCTGGAGGTTCCTCAGAAAATTGGACATTGAACTACCTGAGGTCGCAGCTATACCTCTCTTGGGCATATACCCAAAAGATGCCCCAACATATAACAGAGACTCGTGCTCCACTATGTTCATAGCAGCCTAATTTTAAATAGTCAGAAGCTTAAAAGAACCCAGATGCCTTTCAACAGAGGAATGGATACAGAAAATGTACATCTACACAATGGAATATTACTCAGCTATCAAAACAATGACTTTATGAAATTCATAGGCAAATGGATGGAAATGGAAAATATCATCCTGAGTGAGGTAACCCAATCACAGAAAAACACACATGGTATGCACTCATTGATTAGTGTCTATTAGCCCAAATGCTTGAATTATCCTAGATGCACAGAACACATGAAACTCAAGAGGGATGAGCAAAATGGAAATGTTTCACTCCTTCTTTAAAAGGGAACAAGAATACCCTTGGTAGGCAATAGGGAGGTAAAGTTTAGAACAGAGGCAGAAAGAACACCCTTTCAGAGCCTACCCCACATGTGGCCCATACATATACAGCCACCAAAGTAGGTAAGGTGGATGAAGCAAATAAGTGCAGGCTGACAGGAACCGGATGTAGATCTTTCCTGAGAGACACAGCCAGAATACAGGAAATACATAGGCGAATGCCAGCAGCAAACCAGTGAACTGAGACCGGGACCCCCATTGATGGAATCTTAGAAAGGACTGAAAGAGTTTGAAGGGGCTTGAGACCCCATGTGAACAACAATGCCAACCAACCAGAGCTCTCAGTTCCAAGCCACTACCCAAAGACTATACATGGACTGACCCTGGGCTCCAATGTCATAGGTAGCAATCAATAGCCTAGTAAGAGCACTAGTGGAAGGGGAAGCCCTTGTCCTGCCAAGACTGAACCCCCAGTGAACGTGGTTGTTGGGGGGAGGTTGGTAATGGGGGGAGGATGGAGAGGGGAAGCCCATATAGAATGGGACGGGAAGGAGTTAGGGGGATGTTGGCCTGTAAATCAGGAAGGGGAATAATAATCGAAATATAAATAAGAAATACTCCAGTTAATAAAGATAAAAAAAAGAAGAGTTATCATCTCCTTTGTAATTCATGACCTTGATGAAAACTTTCAGTTGTTAATACTTTTCTTTTGCTCTCCGAACTCCACATTTTCCATTTTGTTTTGATCCATTTATTGTTCTTTTTTATAATAGACTTGGAAACAAACACAAAACTACGATAACTTTGCCACAATAATCACAGTTAGGGTACTTTGAAATTTCTTCTGCCAAGAAAATATGTCTATTACTTTTTCAATTCAGTCCCACAGGGGGGAAAATCATGTGATGGGTATATATAGTCTATTTTTTTCTTTGTTTCACACCATTAAATTTAAAGTCATGAATGGGCATTTGGGGCCACTTAATGAAAATCCTTTATAATGTCCAGATTGAAATTGTCTATTTTCCCTTCACTATTTGCCTTCTCTGCTATCTGCTTTCAGACTTCTTAAGAATTTTCACAATATGAATTGTTTTTTCTTATATCTTTGTGTTCCTTTTTTCATAGACCTATTGTAAATATTACTTAGTTCCATAAAAAAGTATGTTCATAAAACTATATAATGTATATTGACTCTGATCCTCACTCCTTATTTTCCTGTTCTTTCAATTGAAAACTCCAGTTAATTTACCTCATTCCACTTAGGTTTTTATGTTCCAATCATATATGCATACATGATTAAAAGTACCTGTGTAAAAGTGAAATGAAATATGGGAATGTCTTTATGAGTTCAACTTAATTTGTTTCATAGGATAATATCCAGGTGCATCTATGTTCTTAAAAGAGAGATAGTGTCATTATCCTTTCTGATGAATAAAATTCCATTGTGAATATGTACCACTTATACATTAACTATATATTATTCCTCTCCTTACAGATATTTTGGTATAGTAAATTAATTATCATTTTTAATAATGCTACAATAATGGTTAATAAAATATAAAAAGAAAGTCAGTATAATCCAAAGTAATACTGAACAAAAGAATAATGCTGGAGGGATTATTATTCTATTTTTCAAAATATACCAGAGTTATGGTAATACTAACAGTAATGTACTAGAACAAAAAGTAGACATGGAAAAAAATAATAGAACTCCTAAATCTAGAGTATTGTTGAAGATTTTTATTATAATTTATATTTGACAATGAGCTTTGTATTTCTGGAACTTCAACTTGATATATTTAGAATGTTTTTGTTAAAGTTGTTTAGTTACTACATAAATTTCCTTATTTTGTTCATGTTATTAGAAGTACTCTATGAATTCATTTAGAAGTTAATTTTTACCTTCTCTTTGTTTTTGTTAAAATTTTCTAGAAACGTCTGTTAAATTCTTTTGAATTTAACCTAATTTACTGAATATTGGTATGTGTTGCTGTGAAATCGGCATTGTTAAAAAAATGGGAGGAATGGTAGTTTATAAATATAGATAGAGACAGAGACAGAGACACAGTTAAATGAACATATATTACAGCCCGTTAAGCCTTTGTATTTTGGAGTTATCTAAATGGTTGATAGTCTTTTAAAGTATACATCAATAATATGTTTAATTTCTTTTGTTCCATTAGCTATATTCTGGAATATTTGAAATGTCTAATGGCATCGTTTTATTAAAATTCAGGTGGACTCAAGTTGACTTCACTACTGAATCTCCAATTGCATGCCATTGGATCACTGATCATCATCCCATTATTACCTGAAGGATAGAATATCAATTGCAGAAGCAGCCGTAACTCTTAGATAGGACCAAAGTATGACACACGAACAGTCAGTTAAAGAAGTTATTCCATTAGAACAACAACTTAAAATGATGGATGAACTAGAGTATTAGTACAATATGGTCATTATCTGTAATAGAAGTAAATGGGCTAAATAAAGATAAGTATTAGGACTATATTATGTGGTGATAAAAGAGGCATCAAAGGCAGATGCTTTGGAAAAGTTGTGATATTTTTAGGATCCATAGAGCTTATACTTTATTAAAGCCATGGAGAGCTATAGTTATGAAGTAAGAGCTAGTGAAATTGTGCACGGGGTAAAATCTCTTATTCCCAAATACAGGAGACAAGTTTTATTCTAAAATTCTAGTCAGTAGAGTAAGCCAACTTATAGAAAATTTCCACTGACTTCACTATGGATGCCATGTCATATTATATGTTGTGCATATGCATACATAGAAAGAAGTGGGTATTATTAAAATTAATGAGGAGACCCTGAGTGCTCTAAAAAAAGGAGAAAGCACAACAAAGAAGAATAGAAGGCAGGAAATAATCAAAATCAGGGCTGAAACCAATCAATTAGAAACAAAGAAAACAGTACAAAGAATCCATGAACCAAGACTTAGTTCTTTGAGAAAATCAACAAGATAGACAAAATTTTAGCCAATCTAATCAAGAAACAGAGAGATGATATCCAAATAAACAAAATCAGTAATGAAAAGTGAGTCATAACAATTGACACTGAAGAAATGTAAAGAATCATAAGGTCTTGTTTCAAAAGCCTGCACTTCCAGGAAGAAAATTGGAAAGTTTTAAAATAATGTATGATCTTCTAGGCAGATACTACTTACCAAAGTTAAAGCAAAATCAGGTAAATGATATAAAAAGACCTGGAACTCTGAATGAAATTGAACCAGTCACTAAAAGGTTCCTAACTCCCCACCCCCCGCAAAAAAGCCCAAGGCCAAATATTTTACCAGATCTTCAAAGTAGAGCTTGTACCAATACTCCTCAAACGATTTCTCAAAACAGAAACAGAAGGAACACTGCAAATACATCAAATGAGTAGCAAATAAGGCCACAGTTACCTTGATACCTAAACCACACAAAGAATCAACAAAGAATGAAAATTTCAGACTAATTTTTCTTATGAACATTGATGCAAAAATATTCAATAAAATACTCACAAACTGAATCCAGGAGCACATCAAAGACATCATTTACTAAGAATAAGTAGGTTTCATCCTAGCAATAGAGGGTTGTTTCAATATATGAAAACTCACAACATAATCTACCATATAAACACACTGAAAGGGAAAAAAACATAATTATCTCATTAGAAGCTCAAAAAGCTTTTGTTACAATCAAATATGCTTTCATGTTAAAGATATTAGATAAATCAATAATTCAGGACACATATCTAAACATAATCAAAGCAATGTTGGCAAGCCAATAGCCAACATCAAACCTAATGGATAGAAATATAAAGCATTTCTACCAAAATCAGGGACAATATAATGTTGGTGACTATTTATTAATTATAGCAGTTGAAGTTATAGCCAGAGTGACAAAACAACTAAAAGAAATCAAAGGATACAAATTGGAAAGGAATAAAATAAAGTATCACAGTATGTGGATGTTAGTATACATAAGCAATCCTAAAAATTCTTCCGTAGAATTCCTACAGCTGATAAAAACAAGTTCAGTGAAATGTATGGATACAGAATTAACTCAGAGAAATCTGTCACTTAATTTTATAGACATGATAAATGGGCTGAGAAAGACATTAGGGGAATGACATGCTTTACATTAGCCACAAATAATATAAAATATCTTGATTTAATTGTAACCAGAAAAATGAAATATCTGTATAACACAAACTTCAAGTGCCTGAAGAGAGAAATATAAGAAAATATCAGAAATTGGAAATACCAGAAGATGCTCATAGATAGGTGGGATAAGCATGACAAAATGACCATCCTAATGAAAGAAATTACAGGTTTAATGCAATCCACATAAAAATTCCATTACATTTTTCTAGACCTCGAAAGAGCAATTCTTAACTCCATTTAGAAACACACACACACAAACACACACACACACACACACACACACACACACACACACACACACACACACATGATTGCCAAAACAATCCTGAATAATAAAAGAACATCTCGAGGTCAAAACCTACGTTTAATGTTCTCCTTTTCGTTTACATTTTTATTGGATATTTTTTATTTACATTCCAAATGTTAATCCCTTTCCCTATTTCCTGGGCATAAGTTCCCTATCCTATTGTTTGTACAACAGAATTTTCCATTTCTTTACTATATATTTTATGTAGCTTCCTTTCAACTGTGATGATGTCTTATGTTTAAACACAATAAATTTGTCAAATATTTCATAACTATATAAACAGGAATGTCTGGTACAATCATCATCTCTGACCTCAAGCTGTACTACAGAACAATAGTGATAAAAACTGTGTGGTATTTGTATAGATACAGACATGATCAATGAAATCAAATTAAAAACTCGGAAATAAACCAACACACCCATGAGTATTAGACTTTGATATAAAAGTAAAAACAATACAATGGAAAATGAAAGCATCTTCAGGAAATGGTATTGGACTAACTTGGTATCTACCTGTACAAGAATGCATATAGATCCATATTTAGCACCCTGCAGAAAACTCAAGCCCAAGTAGATTAAGGACCTCAACATAAAACTGAATAAACTAAATCTCATAGAAGAGATATTCAGAAATATCCTTGAACAAATTGGTACAGGAAGACAATTTTCTGATTAGAACACCAATTTCTCAGGCTTTAAGAAAAACATTTGACAAATGGGACCCCAGGAAACTGAAAAGTGTTGTAAAACAAAAGGCAGTGTAAAAAGGACAAATCTGTACCCTACATATTCTGAAGGGATTTTCACCAACCCTATATCTGACACAGGTCTAATATCCAAAATTTGCAAAGAAATCAAGAAGCTAGACACAAATAACCCAGAGATGAAATGGCAAAAAGAACTAAACAGAGAATTCTTAACAATGGAATCTTAAATGGATGAGAAGCACTTAAAGTTTAAAGTCCTTAGTCATAAGGGAAATGTAAATCAGTACAACTCTGAGGTTCTAACTTATACTCATAAGAGTTGCTAAGATAAAAATCTCAAGAGACAACATGCTGATGAATATGTGGATCAAGACAAAAACTTCCTTGATCAAGGTGTGAGTGTAAATGTGTACTTTGAAAATCAATTTGTAGCAATCAGAAGCTGGAAACAACCCAGATGTCCCACAACAGAATAGATACAAAAAAATGTTCATTTACACAATGGAATACTTTTTGGCTATTAATAATGGGGAATGAATTTTACAGGCAAGTAGATGGAACTAGAAAATATCATCCTAAGTGAAGTAACTTAGACTGAAAAGGACATGCATGGTATGTACTCACTGATAAGTAGATATTAACCAAAATGTATAGAATACCTAGCATATAACCTACAGAAATTAAGAGGTGTATTGAGCCGAAGTGTCCAAGTGAGGAGGGTTAACCCCCGTTTGAAGGAGGAAGGAGGGACCTAAGAGGGAGACGGGGTAGGATGAACAGAATCAAATATGTGGGGAGGGGTCAAGAGAGAAGCCCAAACAGCCAAGAGTGTCAATGGAAATAAGCAGCCTCAAGAACTGGGAGATAGGAGGGACACTCTAGAGACCCAGTAGGTGAGACAATCTCAAGACTCATTAGACATTATGGCCAACATTTTGGAGAGGGAACTCAAAGAGTTCTCCTGCAGTATATAGACAGGGCCTCAAGTAGAGGGACTGGGTTACTAACATACAGCCAAAATTTCTGACGCATAATTGTTCCTGTACCAAAGAACAGCGAGGACAATAATGGAGAACAGCGTGAAGTAAAGGTGGTCAAATGATAAGCTGAACTTAGAATCCATCTCATGGTGGGGTGCCATGGCCTGACACTATAACTGATGCTATGTGCTTAGAGACAGGAGTCTTGTATGTCGGTCTCCTGAGAGTCCCTAACACCAGCCAACTGACTAAGACAGAGGCAGATACTTCTCCCAAGCATTGAACTGATGTCGGAGACCTTTATGGTTGAATTAGGGGAAGGATTAAAGAAGCAAAATGGGAGAGTGACCCCATAGGAAAACCCACAGTCCCAACTAACCCAGATTACAGGGAGCACCCAGTGACAGCCATCAACAAGAAGCATGCACAGGCTGGTCCAAGGCGCCTGGCACATATATAACAGAGGTATGGTTGCCTAGTCTGGCTGTAGTGGGAGAAGATGAGCTTAATCCTCCAGACACTTAAGGAGAAGGAGTTTTCAGGGTGTGGAGAACATTTATGGAGGGAAAGAGGAGGAAGAAAGGGATGAGGAACTGCGAGAGGGGGGACAGGTCAGGGAACAACTGAAACAAAAGAATATAGAAACAAAGGAAATAATTTTAAAAAATTACATGTACCATCTACTCACTAACCCAAAGAAGCCAAACAAGAAGGAAGGCCTAAGTAAGGAAGTTTGAATCTCACTGAGAGGGTGTAATAAAATAGTTATAAAAGAAAGATTAAGGCAGGAAATTAGGAAGGAGGAGGCATGTGGAAGGGAATGTGAGATTCAGAATCAGGTGTGGAGAAGTATGGGAGAGATGGATAGATAGCCATATAAAGGAGGGGAAATCGGTAACAAATGCCCAAGAAACAATGGGGGTAACCTTGTTTGTGATTCACTATGTTGGAGATATGGAGACTGAAGAGGCAACCTCCTGTAGTAGCCAAGCAGAAAAACCCCGTGGAGCAATAGAGCTGCCAACCCACCCTCATAACTTTAAACCCCAAATTTATTCTGTCTACAAGAATTTCATGCATAAGGGAAGAAACAAAATGTGAGGGAATGACTGACCTTCCCAAATTGAGAACCATCATATGTGCAAGCACCAATCGCTGACAATATTAATGATACTCTGTTGTGATTGTAGACAGGTGTCTTGCACAGCTGTCCTCTGTTAGGCTCCACACAGCAGCTAACTCAAATAAAACAGATACTTAGAGCCAACCAGTGGATGGAGCTTGTGAACTCTTATGCAATAATAGCAGGAAGGATTGTAGCCCAAAAGGTGAAAGGAACTCTACAGGAAGATCAACAGAGTCAACTAACCTGGGCCTTTGAGGCTCTTAAAGTCTGAACCACCAACCAAAGAGTTTACATTGACTAGACCTGGGCCTTCAAGCAAATATGTAGCAGATGTGCATCTTGGTTTTGAAGTGGGTCCTGAATAAGTGGAATGGGGGCTATCCCAAAAGCTGTTGCCTGCATGTGGGATATGTTCTTCTAGTTCTGGTACTGTTTTTGGCCCCATGGGGAGAGAAGGGCTTACTCTTCCAGGCACTTGAAGTACCAGTCTGGGGGAGATACAGAAGGGGGCCCCTCCTGCTCAGAAGAGAAGGGGAGGAGAGATGCAGGAAGGATTGTTAGAGGGGATAATCAAGAGATGGACCATGAGGGGGATGTTAAGTGAATAAATAAGAAAATAAAATAAAATTTAAAATATGAAATTAGTTTAAATGCTAATAAATTACATTTTCTTACTTGCTCTCTTTTCTACATCCCTTACTTTATCACTTCTACTCCCTTTTAAACTCGTATTCATTGTTTAATATTAATACCTGATATATATATATATATATATATATATATATATATATATATATAGAGAGAGAGAGAGAGAGAGAGAGAGAGAGTGTGTGTATTATAAACCTTTAGGGAAAACCTACTCCCCATTTAGAAAGTTTTTAATTGCCTCTAACTCTTCATATAGGGGCAGTGCACTGCGTAATTACAACCGTCAATATTGACATCCCATTTGGTATTGAAGATTGATCATGTCTTGTTTAATCAACAATGCTGTAGAGAATTCATGTAGGTCGCTTCATTGATGTATCTGTCCTTTCACGCAAAAAAATCATGATGAGGGTTCTGCAGTTGTTAAATCTCATTGAAACCTGTGAAAATAGATTTGCTAGTATGCATTGACTTATTGTCTTTAAATGCATCATCCTTTGGATTAAAATTTTGATAACATTGTCTCTAGGTGCCTTTTTAGTTCCACTGTTGCTGCCGCCCTAAGTCTTGTTTGACCCTGAAGTCTCTTTTTGATCTATAAATTTCAGGCTTGCAGTTTATACCTGAACAACACATAAAATAATTATATACTCATTTTACATATTTATTTTTTCCACCTTTATTAACTTGAGTATTTCTTATGTACATTTCGATTGTTATTCCCCTTCCCGGTTTAACGGCCAACATCCCCCTAATCTCTCCGCCTCCCCTTCTGTATGGGTGTTCCCCTCCCCATCCTCCCCCCATTACCGCCCTCCCCCACAACAAACATGTTCAGTGGGGGTTCACTCTTGGCAGGACAAAGGGCTTCCCCTTCCACTGATGCTCTTACTAGGCTATTCATTGCTACCTATGAGGTTGTAGAACAGGGTCAGTCCATGTATAGTCTTTGGATAGTGGTTTAGTCCTGGAAGCTCTGGTTGGTTGGCAATGTTGTTCATATGGGGTCTCAAGTCCCTTCAATCTTTTTCAGTCCTTTCTAAGATTCCTTCAACGGGGGTCCTGTTCTCACTTCAGTGGTTTGCTGCTAGCATTCGCCTATATATTTGCTGTATTCTGGCTGTGTCACTCGGGAGAGATCTACATCCAATTCCTGTCGGCCTGCACTTCTTTGCTTCATCCATCTTACCTAATTGGGTGCCTGTATATGTATAGGCCACATGTGGGGCAGGCTCTGAATGGGTGTTCCTTCTGTCTGTGTCCTAAACTTTCCCTCCCTATTCCCTCCCAAGGGTATTCTTGTACCCTTTCTAAAAAAGGAGTGAATCATTCACATTTTGGTCATCCTTCTTGAGTTTCATGTGTTCTGTGTATCTAGGGTAATTCAAACATTTGGGCTAATAGCAACTTATCAATGAGTGTATACCATGTGTGTTTTTCTGTGATTGGGTTACCTCACTCAGGATGATATTTTCCATTTCCATCCATTTGCCTATGAATTTCATAAAGTCATTGTTTTTGATTGCTGAGTAATATTCCATTGTGTAGATGTACCACATTTTCTCTATCCATTCCTCTGTTGAAGGAACTCTGGGTTCTTTCCAGCTCCTGACTATTATAAATAAGGCTGCTATGAGCATAGTGGAGCATGTGTCTTTGTTATATGTTGGGGCATCTTTTGGGTATATGCCCAAGAAAGGTATAGCTGCGTCCTCAGGTAGTTCAATGTCCAATTTTCTGAGGAACCTCTAGACTGATTTCCAGAATGGTTGTACCAGTCTGCAAGCCCACCAGCAATGGAGGAGTATTCCTCTTTCTCCACATCCTCGCCAGCATTTGCTGTCACCTGAATTTTTGAACTTAGCCATTCTCACTGGTATGAGGTGAAATCTCAGGGTTGTTTTGATTAACATTTCCCTTATGACTAAAGATGCTGAATACTTATTTAGGTGTTTCTCAGCCATTCAGCATTCCTCACCTGTGAGTTCTTTGTTTAGCTCTGAACCACATTTTTTGATAGGGATATTTGTCTCCGCGCAGTCTAACTTCTTGAGTTCTTTGTACATTTTGGATATAAGCCCTCTATCTGTTGTAGGATTTGTAAAAATCTTTTCCCAATCTGCTGGTTGCTGTTTTGTCCTAAGAACAGTGTCCTTTGCCTTACAGAGGCTTTGCAGTTTTATGAGGTCCAATTATTCGATTCCTGATATTACGGGATAAGCCATTGATGTTCTTTTTTTTTTTTTTTTTATTAACTTGAGTATTTCTTATATACATTTCGAGTGTTATTCCCTTTCCCAGTTTCCGGGCAAACATCCCCCTCCCCCCTCCCCTTTCTTATCGGTGTTCCCCTCCCCACCCTCCCCTCATTGTCCCCCTCCCCCCAACAGTCTAGTTCACTGGGGGTTCAGTCTTAGCAGGACCCAGGGCTTCTCCTTCCACTGGTGCTCTTACTAGGATATTCATTGCTACCTATGAGGTCAGAGTCCAGGGTCAGTCCATGTATAGTCTTTAGGTAGTGGCTTAGTCCCTGGAAGCTCTGGTTGCTTGGCATTGTTGTACATATGGGGTCTCGAGCCCCTTCAAGCTCTTCCAGTTCTTTCTCTGATTCCTTCAACGGGGGTCCTATTCTCAGTTCAGTGGTTTGCTGCTGGTATTCGCCTCTGTATTTGCTGTATTCTGGCTGTGTCTCTCAGGAGCGATCTACATCCGGCTCCTGTAGGTCTGCACTTCTTTGCTTCATCCATCTTGTCTAATTGGATGGCTATATATGCATGGGCCACATGTGGGGCAGACTCTGAATGGGTGTTCCTAGCCATTGATGTTCTGTTCAGGAAATTTTCTCCCGTGCCCAAGTATACAAGATGCTTCCCCAATTTTTCTTCTATCAGTTTGAGTGTATCTGGTTTGATGTGGAGGTCTTTGATCAACATGCAATTAAGCTTTGTACAGGGTGATAAGCATGGCTCTATTTGCATTCTTCTACATTCTGACCTCCAGTTGAACCAGCACCATTTGCTGAGAATGCGATCTTTTTTCCATTGGATGGTTTTGGCCCCATTGTGAAAAATCAAGTGACTGAAGGTGTATATGTTTATTTCTGGGTTTCATTTCTATTCCACTGGTCTATCTTTCTGTCTCTGTACCAATACCATGCAGTTTTTATTGCTATTGCTCTGTAGTACTGCTTGATTTCAGGGATAGTGATTCCCCCAGAAGTCTTTTATTGTTGAGGATAGTTTTAGCTTTCCTGGGTTTTTTTGTTATTCCAAATGACTTTGCAAATTGTTCTGTCTAACTATCTGAAGAATTGGATTGGTATTTTGATGGGGATTGCATTAAGTCTGTAGATCGCTTTTGGTAAAATGGCCATTTTTACTATATTAATCCTGCCTATCCATGAGCATGGGAGATATTTCCATTTTCTGAGGTCTTCTTCAATTTCTTTCTTCAGAGACTTGAAGTTCTTTTCATACATATCTTTCACTTGCTTGGTTAAAGTCACACGAGGTATTTTATATTATTTGGAACTATTATGAAGGGTATTGTTTCCCTAATTTCTTTCTCCACTACTTTCTCTTTTGTGTAGAGGAAGGCTACTGATTTATTTGAGTTAATTTTATGCCCAGCCACTTTGCTGAAGGTGTTTATCTGGATTAGTTGTTCTCTGGTGGATCTTTTGGGATCACTTAAATATACTATCATATCATATCATCTGCAAATAGTGATATTTTGACTTCTTCTTTTCCAATCTGTATCTTTTTGATCTCCTTTTGTTGTCTGATTGCTCTGGCTAGAACTTCAAGAACTATATTGCATAAGTAGGGAGAGAGTGGGCAGCCTTGTCTAGTCCCTGAGTTTAGTGGGATTGCTTCAAGTTTCTGTCCGTTTAGTTTAATGTTAGCTACTGGTTTGCTGTATATGACTTTTACTATGTTTAGCTATGGGCGTTGAATTCCTATACTTTTCAGGACTTTTATCATGAAGGGGTGTTGAATTTTGTCCAATGCTTTCTCAGCATCTAATGAAATGATCATGTGTTTTGTTCTTTCAGTTTATTTATATAATGGATTATGTTGGTGTTTTTCCGTATATGAAACCATCCCTGAATGCCTGGGATGAAGCCTACTTGATCATGATGATTTTAATGTGCTCTTGGATTCGGTTTGCCAGAATTTTATTGAGTATTTTTTTGTCAATATTCTTAAGGGAAATTGGTCTGAAATTGTCTTTCTTTGTTGGGTCTTTGTGTGGTTTAGGTATAATTTTAATTGTGGCTTCATTGAACGAATTCAGTAGCATTTTGTCCATTTCAATTTTGTGGAATAGTTTGGATAATATTGGTATGAAGTCTTCTATGAAGGTTTGATAAAATTCTGCATTGAACCGGTCTGGACATGGGCTCTTTTTGGCTGGGAAAACTTTAATGACTGCTTCTATTTCTTTAGGCATTACAGAGTTGTTTAAATGGTTTATCTGTTCCTGATTTAACTTTGGTACCTGGAATCTGTCTAGGAAATTGTCCATGTTCCTGCAGATTTTCAAGTTTTGTTGACTATAGGCTTTTTTAGTAGGATCTGATGATTTTTTGAATTTCCTCTGATTCTGTAGTTATGTCTCCCTTTTCATTTCTGATTTTGTTAATTTGGACAGAGTCTCTGTGTCTTCTCGTTGGCTGGCTAAGGGTTTATCTATCTTTTTGATTTTCTCAAAGACCCAACTTTTTTTCTTTTGATTCTTTCTATGGTCCTTTTTGTTTCTACTTGGTTGATTTCAGCTCCAAGTTTGATTATTTCCTGCCTTTTACTACTCCTGAATGTATTTGCTTCTGTTTGTTCTATAGATTTTAGGTGTGCTGTCAAGCTGCTGTTATATGCTCTCTCCTGTTTCTTTCTGCAGGTACTCAGAGCTATGAGTTTTCCTCTTAGCACAGCTTTCATGGTGTCCCATAAGTTTGGGTATGTTGTACCTTAATTTTCATTAAATTCTAAGAAGTCTTTAATTTCTTTCTTTATTTATTCTGTGACCAGTTTATCATTGAGTAGAGCATTGTTCAACTTCCATGTATATGTGGGCGTTCTTTCCTTATTGTTATTGAAGACCAGCTTTATCCCATGGTGGTATGATAGGAAACATGGTATCATTTCTATCTTTCTGTACCTGTTGAGGCATGTTTTATGACCAATTATATTGTCAATTTTGGAGAAAGTACCATGAAGTGGTGAGAAGAAGGTATATCCTTTTGTTTTAGGATAGAATGTTCTATAAATATCTGTTAAGGCCATTTGGTTCATGACTTCTCTTAGTCTGTATATGTCTCCATTTAATTTCTGTTTCCATGATCTGTCCATTGATAAGAGTGTGGTGGTGAAATCTCCTACTATTATTGTGTGAGGTGCAATGTGTTCTTTGAGCTTTAGCAAGCTTTCTTTTTTTTTTTATGTAGGTGAGATATTTAGGATTGAGTGTTCATCTTGGTGAATTTTTCCTTCCAAGATATTAAGTGTCCTTCTTTATCTTTCTTAATGACTTTTAGTTGTAAATCGATTTTACCCGATATCAGAATGGCTACTCCAGCTTGTTCTTCAGACCATTTGCTTGGAAAGTTGTTTTCCAGCCTTTCACTCTGAGGCAGTGTCTGACTTTGTCTCTGAGGTGTGTTTCCTGTAGGCAGCAGAATGCATGTTTCTCATTGCGTATCCAGTTTGTTAATCTATGTCTTTCTATTGGGGAGTTGAGACCATTGATGTTGAGAGATATTAAGGAATAGTGATAATTGCTTCTGGTTATATTCATATTTGGATGTGAGATTATGTTTGTGTGCTTTATTTCCTCTTTTTTATGTTGCCAAGATGATTAGTTTCTTGCTTTTTCTAGGGTGTAGCTTGCCTCCTTATGTTGGGTTTTCCCATTTATTATGCTTTTTAGTGCTGGATTTGTAGAAAGATATTCTGCAAATTTGGTTTTGTCATGGAATATCTTGGTTTCTCCATCTATGTTAATTGAGAGTTTTGCAGGATACAGTAACGTGGGCTGGCAATTATGTTCTCTTAGGGTCTGTATGACAGCTGTCCAGGATCTTCTGGCTTTCATAGTCTGTGGTGAGAAGTCTGGTGTGATTCTGATAGGTCTGCCTTTATATGATACTTGACCTTTTCCCCTTACTGCTTTTAATATTCTTTCTTTGTTTTATGCATTTGGTGTTTTGACTATTATGTGACAGTAGGAGTTTCTTTGTGGTCCAATCTATTTGGAGTTCTGTAGGCTTCTTGTATGTTTATGGGCATCTCTTTCTTTAGGTTAGGGAAGTTTTCTTCTTTGATTTTGTTGAAGATATTTACTGGTCCTTTGAGCTAGGAGTTTTCACTCTCTTCTATACCTATTATCTTTAAGTTTGATCTTCTCATTGAATCCTGGATTTCCTGTATGTTTTTATCCAGTAGCCTCTTCTGTTTTACATTATCTTAGACCATTGTGTCGATGATTTCTATGGAATATTCTCCTGAGATTCTTCTATCTCTTGTTGTCTGTTTATGATGCTTGTACCTATGTCTCCTTGTCTCTTCCTTTGGTTTTCTATATCCAGGGTTGTTTCCCTGTGTCCTTTCTTTATTGCTTCTATTTCCATTTTTAATTCCTTCACCTGTTTGATTGTTCTTTCCTGGAATTCTTTCAGGGATTTTTGTGATTCCTCTCTATAGGCTTCTACTTTTTTGTTTATGTTTTCCTGTGTTTCTCTAAGTTAGTTCTTTATGTCTTTCTTGAAGTACTGCATCATCATGTACAAATGTGATTTAAAATCAAGATATTGTTTTTCTGGTGTGTTTGGATATTCAGTGTTTTCTTTGGTGGGAGAATTGGGCTCCGATGATGCCATGTAGTCTTTGTTTCTGTTGCTTGGGTCCTGTGCTTGCGTCTCGTCATCAGATTATCTCTGGTGTTACTTTGTTCTGCTATTTCTGACAGTAGCTAGACTGTCCTATAGGCTTGTGTGTCAGGAGTGCTGTATACCTGTTTTCCTGTTTTCTTTCAGCCAGTTATGGGAGCAGAGTGTTCTGCTTTCGGGCATGTAGTCTTTTCTCTCTCCTGGTCTTCAGCTGTTCCTGTGGGCTTGTGTCTTAAGTCCACCATGCAGGTCGCTTGGGACAGAAAGGTTGGTCTGACCTATGGTTCCTCAGCTCAAGTTGCTCGTGGGTGGCTGCTGTTGAGCTCTCCGTGAGGGCAGCAACCAGCAGGGACTGCACTACCTTTTCCCTGGGCCCCCAGTGCACCAGGGTACCAGATGGCATTAGGTGTTTTCCTCTGAAGTCAGAAATGTGGGTAGAGTGTAGTCTCTTCTGGCTTCCCAGGCATGTCTGCCCCTCTGTAGGTGTAGCTCTCCCTCCCATGGGATTTGGGTGCATAGAATTGTTGATCTGGTCCCTTCAGGTCCGGGCGGTGTCTGGAGGTCGGGGGACTTGAAGCTCCAATGCCCCTATCTTCCGTTTGCCAGAGGCCATATACAATTTCCTCTTGGGCCAGGGATGTGGGCAGGGATGGGCAGTATTGGTGGTCTCTCCTGCTCTACAGTCTCAGGAGTGCCCACCTGTCTGGGCAGTGAGCTCTCTCTCCCAAGGGATTTGGGAACAGTGAGCTGCAGGCTGTGATTAGTGAGGTTGTGGCTCCAGCTAGAAACTGGAAGTGTCCGTTCCCAGAGTAATTTTGCCTCTATGTGTCCTGAGTCCACCAGGCAGGTCGCTTGGAGCAGAAAAGTTGTTCTTACCTGTGGCCCCATGGCACAAGTTGCTCATGGGGGGCTGCTGTTGAGCTCTCTGTGAGGGTGGCAACCAGGGGTGCCTGCGCAGCCTTTTCCTGGGGGCCCCCATGCACCGGGGTCCTAGATGGTGTTAGGTATTTTCCTCTGGAGTCAGAAATGTGGGCAGAGTGTAGCTCTTCTGGCTTCCTAGGTGTGTCTGCCTCTCTGAAGGTTTAGCTCTCCCTCTCACGGGATTTGGTTACAGAGAACTGTTGATCTGGTCCCTTCAGGTCCAGTGGTGTGAGTTTTACATATTTAAATGTGATACGACACACATTACATTTTCTGAAACATGAAATAACACAAAATTAGCATTTTGATTTCTATCATCTAATTGGTTGTTAGACTTATGTGCTACAATGCTTTGTATATCTGCTTTAGTGCTAAAATGATGTATGTAGAGACCATACAGACTATAATCTATCAACGCAGCTATTAAAATTTAATATGAAACAAAACAATCATGCCCCTTGATGCTAATTCTTCATAAGATTTTTATTATCTGTTTTTTAGATTCATCTATTTTGAGATTTCAAACTAAACCTCGTTTTGGCAATGATCAAAAGTACAACAAAGTAGTTTTGATTTGCACTCCCTAGTGTCTAAGGATGTTGAAATTTTATAACAATGTTTTTTGGGCATTTGAAAATTGTCTATGGATAATTCTATGTTAAAAATACGTACTTCCCTTTTAAAATAACTATTGTTTACTTGATATCTAGTTTATTGAGCTCTTTATATATATTAGATATAAGCCATCCAGACATGGAATGACAATAATTGTCTTGTTCAACCATCATGAGAGAAGCTTCCTCCTACTACAGGTGGGAACAAATATTGATACCCACAGTCAGATATTTAACAGTGAATGAGAGACCTTGGAATATTCAGCACTATATTGGATGTCTCTATCAAATCTTTCCTTCAAAGATCATGGAACTCTGCAGAAGTGGAGGCAGAAAGAATTTTAAGAGTCAGTAGGGATAGAAGAAAACCAGAAAACAATGCCCTGCAAATCAACGTGAACAAAGCTCATGAGAGAATTACCAGAGATAAAAGCCACGTGCATTGGACCTACAGATCTGAAACAGGTCTTCACCATTTATATTATGGCTTCTAGTTTAGGGTTTTTATGACATTTCTGAGCATATAATTGAATGACTCTACAAATTTTTTCTTAAGCATTTTTGACTTCTGTTGATCTCTCTTGTCCAAGTTTGATATTATACTATTGTTTATTTTATATATGTTGTTTTATTTTAAATAAGTCAAACATGAATGTAAACCTAGCCAATAGGAACAATAGAACATTCATTTGTACCTATTGAGAGATGGAAAATCCGTTTTCTCCAGTGGAATTCCACTGAGTAAATCAACCATTCTAGGGCAGATCTCATGTTCATTAACAGTTGACAAACCAATAATACATTGCTCCAGTTGCTGTTTTCTTCATTTTGATCATATTGTTTATTATATTTTCATTTGTTTTATAGAAAGAATTTAAAATTCAGTAAGTAATATAGAAGAGAGGATGTGGATGAACTTGTGTCACAAGAGTAAGTGATATGATAAAAATTTATTTAAGTTTTTTTAATGAGTTTAAATTTGTTTTCCAAATCTAATCACACACATCAAGGATGACAACTAAGCAAACAGCTTGCTCCACTGACCAAGGTCAGGAGTCTATATATTTTAAAGCTGTTCTTGAAGTAAACTTCGTAAATAATCTTTAAACTTCCCTCTTAGAAATATTTTCCTCCATGAGATCAAGAAATTCCAAGTTTAGTCATTACATTATAGATCTAAAGTAATAGCCTTTGAAAACATTAGATTCTAAGACTTTTTGGCCAGTTCAGTAGTGGAGAATTTATTTACCATGTTTAAATCTTTTGCTTTTATCCCAGCAGATAAGGAAGATAAAGATAAGGAAGAAATGAGAGAAAATGACAAATACATGCATGCACACAGACGAACAGACAGAATACTGTTGATTACGATTTTTTATTTTCCTACTTTTATTACCACTTCTAATTAGTACTTTATTAAAAATGAATTTTTAAAACAGAAATGTGGTAGTTAGAGAAACACCTAATTGGTTAAAGTACTTGTGAAGCAAAGAGATGACTTGAATTTTAGCCCTGAGAATACATATGAAACATTAGAACAACAATGTAGATCTGTACTTCCAGTGAAATGGCAGAGATAGGAGAATCAGAAATAATGGATTTTCACATAAGAAAATAAGGGATACCTCAAACAAAATCCAGGCAAGGAGCAACTCTTGCCATTCCTTGGAACTTTGGACATATATAATAGTACCCACTCATACATACAAATGCTATAATATAACATAACATAGTATAAAATAATATATTATATATCATGTCTATATATTATATAATATGTATAAGTATATGTAGACATATTAAATTATATTGTATATAATATTCTCTCTCTATACACACACACACACACACACACACACATCATGTTAAAACAAAAAAACACTGACACAGTACAAAGAATGTCCAAGTTGTCTGATTATCTATATCTTTGATGTTTAATATATACATTGACTTATGAGATTTTTTTTTCAAAAAATTTTAGGAAATAGAACAAAATAAATTGAAATTTACATTTTAACCATGGACCCCTTGTCTTTGTGATGTAAAAGAAATTTCCCTTTTATCAAATTTTGCTTCAGTGTTTTCTTTAATATAAAAGTTATACATTGCTCAAGACTCTATGGCAAGGGTATATTTTACTTAAATAGTAAAATCAGAGAAATGTTGGGAGAAAATACATGGAGGGCAGGGATATTTTAAATTTCATTGTGTCCTTGCAAGCATTTCATGTTCTTTTCAATGCTTTAAAAAAAAATCTGCCTGTACACAGATACTCTCAAATGGAAATATAAAAGACAAAAGGATTCAAATTCATAGAAACAGGACAGTAAAATTAGCTGTTAAAAATTAGGGCAGAATGATAGGCAGGAAACAATTGGGACACTGCAGTTCTGAGATAGGGAGAAGGAGAGAGCAAGGAATAACAGAGGATGACAGGTGAGGGATGAGTTGGATCTGTACAGTACTAAAGAGGACAATGGAGCTCTCAGATGGGGAGTGGACATCAATCTGCTGGCTGCAAAAAACGTGCCAACCAACCCTACCAAGGTGAGATAGGAAACTGAACAGAAGAAGCAGTAATAGGTTCCAGACTATTTTAAAGAAATTAAAGATACCTTCTGAAGATGACAGAAATGCATCTTTTCCTGAAATGAAAGATGTGTTTTCTGCTCTGGTGCCTTCTCTTTTCAATACGTATCCACAGTGTTAATTAATATAACACATTTGTAATCGTGTTTCAAAATATTTCTCAGAGAGCATGTGCAGTGGACTTTATTGTATGTAAAATATTTCTAAATCAAAGTTTATAAAATTCTGCATATGAATGAGTATGGACATGACAAATAATATTTTGAAACATTTTACTACATTTATAATATCTTCATATTTTTATAATGTACTTAATATTAAAATTAAGCTTACCGTTTCAAAATATTGTTTTTATTTTTTACTTCACTTTACATTTACTCCTTTAAATACCACATTAACTAAAACAAAACTTGATAAAACAAAAAGGCAAAGGGAATAAATTAACCCTTTCCCTACAAAAGAACAAAGCAATAATTAACACTACGCAATGAAGGCACAGAGACACTAGAAAATTTAATACAACTGAAATGTCAGTGCACATGTAAGCACGAAAGATTGTTTGAGGAAAAACAATCTGAAGAAATATATATTTTTGTAATGTTATATATAACAATTTATCAATTGCTTACTGACGAAAGAGCTCTTTTTTTCTATATTTTTTTTTATTAACTTGAGTATTTCTTATATACATTTCAAGTGTTATTCCCTTTCCCGGTATCCGGGCAAACATCCCCCTCCCCCCTCCCCTTCCTTATGGGTGTTCCCCTCCCAACCCTCCCCCCATTGCCGCCCTCCCCCCACCAGTCTAGTTCACTGGGGGTGGCTCTTAAGAAAAAACATAGTGGAAATGAGTCCAGGTTGTCCTAGCACTGTGTCCTGTTTCCAGATACCCTGAAACTTGATATGGAATATTCTGTCTATAAACATCTGTCAGCTACCCAATGCTACTATGAGTTCAAATGGGCACTTATTCAACATATTTAAACTCAGTTTCCCCATGTGAAAAGGCACTTGTTAAAATGGACAAACAGTAAACATAAGATGACATTCAACTGATATCAAAGTCAAACTACTGTGCAGTGAAAAAAATTGAAAATATTTAAAAATAAATGAGGTTTTATAAGGTCTCTTATGAAAATAAAAATTAGCTCCCTTGGTGCAGAAGATTAAGGCCCAAGAGAAAATGCCAATATTTAATCCTCAGGTCAACACCTGAAAATTTCAACTGTATATAGTGAAATATACTTTGAATTTTAAATGTTTCAGGTACATCTCTTTATCCTTTGTTTGGTGTCAGCATTCCTCTCAACTCTGCCAGCATGCAATTCTGTATTTCAGTCAGTATCTTTTTCTACACTTGCTTCTTTCACACACCACATTTTTTTAATTTAATCTTAATTACATGTCAAATCTTAACTCCCAAGACAGTGTCAATATTCTACTGTATTTTGTAACCATTGGAGAATAATGATGTTACCGAACGTGTTTACAGTTGTTCACAGCTCCCCATAGATTTAGAAGTTTAACTTATTGGAGAAAAACTCAGGCAACAATCACTAAACTAAAAGACATTCCTGGGAGAAAACTGCAGGCAACACCATGTTACAAAACATTAATTGATTTTATAAAGACGTTGAAATAATTCAGTTTTAAGTTAGGTATTTGGTTGACTATAATCTGATCATGTTTATCCCATAGAAATAAAACAATACATTCTTTTTTTTAAATCTATATCAACTTGAGTATTTATTTACATTTCGATTGTTATTCCCCTTCTTGATTTCTAGGCCAACATTCCCCTCCCCTTCTACAAAGGCTTCCCCTCCCCATCCTCCCCCCATTACCACCCTCCCCCCAACAATCACGTTCACTGGGGGTTCAGTCTTGGCAGCACCAACGGCTTCCCCTTCCACTGGAGCTCTTACTAGGCTATTCATTGCTACCTATGAGGTTGGAGCCCAGGCTCAGTTCGTGTATAGTCTTTGGGTAGTGGCTTAGTCCCTGGAAGCTCTGATTGGTTGGCATTGTTGTTGATATGGGGTCTCGAGCCCCTTCAAGCTCTTTCAGTCCTTTCTCTGATTCCTTCAATGGGGGTCCTGTTCTCAGTTCAGTGGATTGCTGCTGGCATTCGCCTATGTAAACAATACATTCTTTAAGAAATGGAACAGTATCTTTCAAAATGAAAAATAAGCACTTATATTTTGCTGGTGTTTAAGTTTACTGCAATCTCTCTTAAGGGTATTCTTGTCTCTTTGTCCTAGGAGCAGAGCTGTATTCTGAACCAAGTACAAAAACTACCCACATAAATCACATGCTCATTACTTCTTTCCAGGCTCTGCTTTCTCCATCTTTCTTTTCTGGGAAGTTACAGCCTCTCTGCTATTGCTATTGTGATTTAACATCCAAGGTCAATATCAACAACACATATCTTTCTTCATTGTAAATTAAGAACCAGGGAATTGCAATTATGTGATGATGGCTTTGGATCTGGTTTTAGTTAGAATGAGCAGGTATTTGTCCATCAACAAACAGATCCTTTCATTTGCTTCCAGGATCATGGATGTGCCGACATACATTTCTAAAAACATAACTTTAACACTATCGTTTGATAGTATGTGATATAACTAATCTCTTTGGTTGGATCTGCATGTAGTTTGTATTCAAAAGGTTCCTGTCTTGGAGAGTTGTTCATGAATAAAAGCATGTTGAGGTTTTCAAACCTTTAGGAGATATGATCCATACAAGACACCAAGAAAATAATTTCTAGAGGAAATTAACATGGTTTGAAAGTCAGTTCTCTCTCTCTCTCTCTCTCTCTCTCTCTCTCTCTCTCTCACACACACACACACACAGAGAGAGAGAGAGAGAGACAGAGAGACAGAGAGACAGAGAGACAGAGAGACAGAGAGACAGAGAGACAGAGAGAGATGATCCAGGCTAAATGTTTAGCCTTTAGAGTTAGCAATATAAGTGCATTTTTTGAGCATTTATTCTCAGGTATTTCATTATAGCAAAATAGCATTCAAATCACTTGGTGGGTGGGTGAAGGAGCACTATCATAGAGGCAGAGGGGATAGAGGAAAGGGAGCATATGGAAGGGGATTGGTGGACTGGTAAGTGGGAAGTAGGATATCATTTGAGATGTAAACGAAATTTCTTGATCATTGCACTAAAGTTATGAAAATAATGACAAAATTTGTTGATTATATTTTGTAAGTACTGTGGTAAACCTTGATTCATAAATGTCATAATATAATCTATAAGTTAATATTATACATTGTTTACAAAAACAGGGTTAAATTGAAGTTTAAAAAACTGTTACAAAAATTAAAACATGGCCTCTAGTTAGAGGAGGAAATTAGAACTCAGGACACTGGAGTTCCAGGAATCATTGCCCTACAACTAAACATTAGAAAAGGTAATTCTTTTTATAGTGTTTCTGATATAACAGTCTTCATGCACAAAAAGAGAAATCAATGCTTGGATTCTTATATATGTCACTGTATTGCATTTAAGCTATAACCATGATATTCTCAGGAGGTTTGAAGGCACAGAAGCACATATTAAAAAATGCTTTTAGATTTTTTTTTTCAATTTAAAACCATGTCGCATCTTGTGTTTTTAAATAGTGGGTTATGTGAGTTTGTTTGTCCATGGGTGTATTGGTATCTTTTAAATGATAGGGCATTGATTTTACATATACCTTTAGTGACTGTAATCAGGCACCTGACCTATTTATATATCAATTCTTTCTAGATACTAAAATAAAGAAATTTCAAGGTATTTATTGGTTAATGTTTACTAAATAAACTATTTTCAACATTATTTAATTTTAAAATGTAAATGAAAATCAATACAAAACTCACAGAATGTATATAATATTTTATGGTTTTGTTCTCTGTCATAAGTCTCTCTTGATCTCAGATCTATCTTCTAGCACAGCCCTACTTTTTGCTACCTTTCACACAAATATCAAATAGCTGTCTACAATCTATTTCAACTTTCTGAACTTCTTTTCTTTGCTGAACTTGTGCCCCAGCTCTCCACTGAAGCTGCTCTTGTGTATCCCACCACTGACCTGCTATTATAGAGAACAATGTTCCTTTGTCTCGCCTCTTCTTACATGCTCCCTCAGAAGCATTCAAACATTTCTGCAGCCCCTTTTTGAAACATTAAATGTCCTTGGTCTTTGTGGTTTTATTGAGTTCCGATTTTTCTCCCACTTTTCTGTAGGATCAGTTTGCTTTCAATTTTCTGCCTCTTGCCATTTTTCTTGAGTCATAAATATTGTTTATCTCAGAATCTCTGAGACCCTCAGCTGTCTCTTGTAACTTGTACTTTAAACTCTCTTTCTTGTTCATCTTATCCTGCACATAAACTTGACATTGATTTACATATGTGTCATCAGATTTGAATTCTACCCTTAATGCCAGGCTCTTGGATTTATATTGTCTTTATTTACATGTTCACACCTTCCTTCATTTATTTTCACAGTTTGAACCCTTAGTAGATGTATAAAATTCCATGTTAACATATACAGCCACCCAATTAGACAAGATGGATGAAGCAAAGAAGTGCAGACCGACAGGAGCCGGATGTAGATCGCTCCTGAGAGACACAGCCAGAATACAGCAAATACAGAGGCGAATGCCAGCAGCAAACCACTGAACTGAGAATAGGACCCCCGTTGAAGGAATCAGAGAAAGAACTGGAAGAGCTTGAAGGGGCTCGAGACCCCATATGTACAACAATGCTAAGCAACCAGAGCTTCCAGGGACTAAGCCACTACCTAAAGACTATACATGGACTGACCCTGGACTCTGACCTCATGGGTAGCAATGAATATCCTAGTAAGAGCACCAGTGGAAGGAGAAGCCCTGGGTCCTGCTAAGACTGAACCCCCCAGTGAACTAGACTGCTGGGGGGAGGGCGGCAATGGGGGGAGGGTTGGGAGGGGAACACCCATAAGGAAGGGGAGGGTGGAGGGGGATGTTTGCCCGGATACCGGGAAAGGGAATAACACTCGAAATGTATATAAGAAATACTCAAGTTAATAAAAAAAAATACTCAAAAAAAATTCCATGTTAAACATGCATGAAAATTTCCCTATCCAATAGAGGCTACTTTTGTCTTTACTTTTTATTATTTATTATTTTCAATATCATTATCAGCAGGATCAATACTATTATCATTATTTGTTTTGGCATTGTAAGTATAACTTTATGCTTCCTATGGGGTTGCAAACCCCTTCAGCTCTTTAGTCCTTTCGCTAACTCATCCATTGTGTTGTGCTCAGTACAATGGTTGCCTGCTAGCATCCACCTCTGTATTTGTCAGGCTCTGGCAGAGCCTCTCAGGAGACAGCTATATCAGGCTCGTGTCAGCAAGCACTTCCTGGCATCCACAGTAGTATCTTGTTTAAGTGTCTGTATATGGGACTATTCAGTCCCAGTCTCAGTCTCTGCTCCACACTTTGTCTCCATATTTCCTTTCTGTAGTATTTTGTTTGCCCATCTAAGAAGGACTGAAGCTTCCACACTTTGGTATTCCTTCTTCTTGAGCTTCAGGTAGTCTGTAAATTGTATCTTGGGTATTCTGATCTTTTGGGCTAGTATCCACTTATCAGTTAATGCATACCACCAACCAGACCCCTACCCCACCAAAGTTGCCAGGGACTAAAGCATCAACCAAAGAGTCAGAGAATGCACCATCAGATGAAGCACCATAGTCAAGAATCAATTCTGAGTGTGGGAGAATTGGCATTCTCCAGGGATGACCCATATAGGTTATCCAAACCCAACCATTATATATCTTTGAGACAGATTATTCCTATATACTGAAACTAACCTTAAAGACTTTATCATTCTCTGCTAAAATACATTTGTTTTTATTACAAGAGTGTTTCACTCTGTCTGGCCAAGAGAGTAAGTAACTCTTCTTAAGATTAAAACTTTGGGAGAAAGCACAGTCTAAGGATTTATGACCTGATATTCAGGAATGAGATTATGATTCAAGGTCGTCAATATATATTACTTCATGGGCAAGATTTACTATTTATTTGCAAAATTGTTCTTAAGTGGAAACAAATATTGAAGCCACAGCTATATGTGGATTCAGTCCATATACATTAGATTGCTATAGAGAAAACTGAACTTGTGACCTGAAATAACCAGTACCTTGAGTCATTCCCCACTTTAGTATTTGTTTCTGTATATTGCTTAAAAATCATTATCAGCAATTACAGATATTATATATACATATATACACAAGTATATGTATATACTTGATAATTTTATTTACAAACTATGGATTTAAATTTGTGCATAACCATACTATGTAATATATGAAATGTTAAAACGGTGTAATATTAAGATTTGAAATATTCCTATAATTTTAAAATGAAAGCAGTTACATGATTCAAAGTTGAACGAAATAGTATAATAGCTTGTGTGATAAATACTTAAAATGAGTAAGCTACTGGAGATAACCTGCATTGGTCTTTGGAAAAGACTAATTAGTACATAGGAAATTTCTGAGTCAATATTCCTTGAAATATTTTATAGGAAAATATTTTAAATCCTCCAAAAATCCTTAATCAGTTAATAAGACATACATAAAGGACTTATTTTGTATTACTTAAAATAATCTTCAAAAGGCCTTCCAATTTGGGAAGTTAAAAATTACTTGAATTGGAATTGATGGTATGAAAAACAAAGCTAAGAACAATAAAAGTTAAGAATGCCACTGGTGTTATTTAATGACGTATTTTAGGGCATTAACATTCAATCTCCTCTAGAACTAGACAATGTTATCCTCAGAGCTTCACAACAAAATTGATGAGGGCATGAACTCCAATCAGTTTTTCAACATACAATCCCTTCAGAAAAATGTAATTTTTATGTTTTCACTGTGATAGGAAATAATGCTAAGTACACAAAGTAATATAAACTTCATGGAGCCAGTATTCCCCAAGTCAACATTCTAGAAAGTGTTTTAAAAACATAAAAATGCATGTGTTTGTATGTGTGAGTGAGTGAGTGTGTGTGTGTGTGTGTGTGTGTGTGTGTGTGTGTGTGTGTGTCTGTGAGAGAGAGAGAGAGACATAGACAAAGAGACAGAGAGAGACAGAGACACAGACACACAGAGAGAGGCAGAGAGAGACAGAGAGAGACAGAGAGAGACAGAGAGACAGAGAGAGAGACTTGCTTTAAAACTTTTATTATTTTGAGACATATAGATTTACCTAATATTACTGCAAAGGGGTCACTAGGAATTAGGATAATTTTTCAACATTTCTCCACATTACCTCTGTATTTTTCACTGCAACTGAAGATCATTTGTTTTCTTGTAATCTATCTTGTGGTGGTGACTCACTCCTCCTTTCATTTAAATTTTATTTCTTCTGACTCTCTGTTTCTTCCACTTACCTTTCACTTTTTAATATTCTTTTCACTGTTAAACTTTATTTGCAAAAGTAAATATCTATCAATATTTCCATTTTAATCAAAACTTTTTAAGTGAAATTTTATTTTCACTGTTAATTCATTAATGTCCTGAGATTTATTGAATAGTTTCTTAGTTCCAAGGCAACCACTGTAGATGGACTGATTTTCAAGAGTTTATTTGTATTAGGAAGCACATAGAATTTCACACCATTCTGATTATAGATTAAGCCAATTTGACAACTTCCAAATCTTATGACTAAGTTATTGACAGCTTCAAAAGTATGAACTCGCCCAAAAATCTCTGCTGTTCATGAAGGCTCTGAGTTTTATTGTTTTCTTTTAACCTTTGCTAACCAATTAAACTTAATATTTTTCTAAATTAAACAACTTTTGCTGTCAAAATTACCACATTTTCAATTTAGTGAAATCAATAGTTCAAACTAGTTAATATTCTATAATTATTAACTTCCTTTATAATATAAATTATTTGTGTAAATAAGCACAAATTGAGAGTTTAATAGGTGGTGAATAATGTAGTAAGTTAATGTTTTCATTCTTTCAGCTCTCCTCTATACATTCATAATGTCAAATTTTTACATTTACTTTTTTTTTGTTGAGGTGAAGTAAAACTTCAAGATCTATGAAATCACAGTACCTTAACTTTGTAAGTTTGAAATAAAATAAATATTTCCTTATAGAATATTTTTATTATTTTACAATTGGATTTTAAATCAGAAGAAATCTCACATAGCAAGGCTACTGCTTGAAAAATAATGACATTTTATTATGCAAAAATTCCTTATTATATTTGAAAAACGCATCAAAAGAGTTCTTGCCTTTATGAATATTTAGGTACATTTGGATAGCGTCATCACTGTTCATCACTGATGGTTAAAGTATATTCTCTTACTTTTCCACTAATATTTATTTATTCCACTTAACTGAATGACTGGATATTCTAAATGTTTTATGTTAATGAAAATTGGACAGTGTTTCCATGTCTCATTGAAACTGCACACTTTTTCATCTATCTGTATCACCACACAAGGCCAGCAGAAGAAGATGGAGTGTCTAAGCGAAGTGTAACTTTATCAACTGGAAAACTCACTCTAAATAATTTTATATATTTACATCCTATATATAATTTTAAATAATAATTTTATGTCTACGTTGAGGCTAGAGATTAATACTGTTACTTTGTGCAGTCTAGGTACTTGGTATTCCTACATTCATGTATTATAGGTCAAACTAAGCTTTTTGTAAAACTGTGTTATGAACATAGTAATGATGTGTAAAAACTATTCAAAGCAATCAAACGCCATATTCCTCCTGAAAGAAAAACTTTTTTAACTAAATGACAAAATTCAAGAAAAGTAATTCACTGTTAATAAACAATACTTCATGTTGTTGCCATAAATATTATCCATGAATTATTATATTCGATAACTTACAGACTTTGTGCATATGATTGGAATCAACTCAAAATAACATTCTCATTGCCAGATGTGAGTTATCTCTCTGTAACTGGGCAAGAAACTCCAAGAGTACTCCATATTACAGTAGGGTTGGCTTTTGTATCTTTTCTAACCATCAGGCCTACTGTATGGCTCTATATCTTAACACTTAAATTTAATGATAATAACATTTACCATTTTGTTATTATACCTTGCAAAGATCTTATTTACAAAGCATGTAAAACCTGAACTGGAGGTTTCATACAATTATCTAGTATTCAGAGTGCTGGGAAGTGCTAATGTATGTAGGCTGCTAGGAGAGAAGAGTAGCAAATGTTTTTCTTTTTATAGTCTACATGGCACAAGTTTGTTTACGAAGATGGAAGTGCCCAGTACTGCAATGATGTCAAGAATAATTTGAGGTAAACTGTTTCCTAATTGGTTATGTCCTACTTTATCCTATTATTCCTTCCATGTACGTCTGTGGAGGGTCTCTGTGTTAGTGACACTCTGCTGTAAGAAAGAACCTTTCACAAGTAGTTGGAGAGTTGCACTAACTTTCTTATACAGTAATAAATCATTAGGAACTGGTTTACTACTACGTCCATTTAGCAGAAATATAGCAGCTGTATTCCTCTAGAGACATTGCCTTGTATAACCATGGGTACTTCTCCCCAATAATGGTTCCAGGTAGAGCTTCCACCTTGTAGAGGGCATTCTAAATCAGATCAGAACTTTACACTTGGATTAACTTTACTATTTGCAATATTGCTTGGAAAAGGTGTGATGGATCTTATGAGAACTAAGCTTCTCATTCTATAGGCATTTATTATTTTTGTAGAAATATAGTGTGCAGAACTTGATGTAAGCCCTTAAATTTAATGATAATATTATTTACCATTTTGTTATTATACCTTGGAAAGATCTTACTTATTCCTATACTGAAGTGAATTGTCAGCCTTTGTTGAAATACAGCAATACAAACTATTTTACAGACTATTTTCTTGAGTCTAAAGAATTTTAATTTTTTTAGCAGATCAAAACCATTAAGCAATTCTCAGTCTTCTGGGTGCTACATGTATGGGGCTTTAAAACAAACTGTTCACTGGGTTTGCTTAAAACATTATGATTCACAAGAAAATGAAAATTATGGAAAAACTACAGCTATGAAATAGCAATTAAAATAATTTTTTTATTAACTTAAGTATTTCTTATATACATTTCGAGTGTTATTCCCTTTCCCGGTATCCGGGCAAACATCCCCCTCCCCCCTCCCCTTCCTTATGGGTGTTCCCCTCCCAACCCTCCCCCCATTGCCGCCCTCCCCCCATAGACTAGTTCACTGGGGGTTCAGTCTTAGCAGGACCAAGGGCTTCCCCTTCCACTGGTGCTCTTACTAGGATATTCATTGCTACCTATGGGGTCAGAGTCCAGGGTCAGTCCATGTATAGTCTTTAGGTAGTGGCTTAGTCCCTGGAAGCTCTGGTTGCTTGGCATTGTTGTACTTTTGGGGTCTCGAGCCCCTTCAAGCTCTTTCAGTTCTTTCTCTGATTCCTTCAATAGGGGACCTATTCTCAGTTCAGTGGTTTGCTGCTGGCATTCGCCTCTGTATTTGCTGTATTCTGGCTGTGTCTCTCAGGAGCGATCTACATCCGGCTCCTGTGGGTCTGCACTTCTTTGCTTCATCCATCTTGTCTAATTGGGTGGATGTATATGTATGGGCCACATGTGGGGCAGGCTCTGAATGGGTGTTCCTTCAGTCTCTGTTTTAATCTTTGCCTCTCTATTCCCTGCCAAGGGTATTCTTTATCCTCATTTAAAGAAGGAGTGAAGCATTCACATTTTGATCATCCGTCTTGAGTTTCGTTTGTTCTAGGGATCTAGGGTAATTCAAGCATTTGGGCTAATAGCCACTTATCAATGAGTGCATACCATGTATGTCTTTCTGTGATTGGGTTAGCTCACTCAGGATGATATTTTCCAGTTCCAACCATTTGCCTACGAATTTCATAAACTCGTTGTTTTTGATAGCTGTGTAATATTCCATTGTGTAGATGTACCACATTTTCTGTATCCATTCCTCTGTTGAAGGGCATCTTGGTTCTTTCCAGGTTCTGGCTATTATAAATAAGGCTGCGATGAACATAGTGGAGCACGTGTCTCTTTTATATGTTGAGGCATCTTTTGGGTATATGCCAAAGAGAGGTATAGCTGGATCCTAAGGCAGTTCAATGTCCAATTTTCTGAGGAACCTCCAGACTGATTTCCAGAATGGTTTTACCAGTCTGCAATCCCACCAACAATGGAGGAGTGTTCCTCTTTCTCCACATCCTCGCCAGCATCTGCTGTCACCTGAGTTTTTGATCTTAGCCATTCTCACTGGTGTGAGGTGAAATCTCAGGGTTGTTTTGATTTGCATTTCCCTTATGACTAAAGATGTTGAACATTTCTTTAGGTGTTTCTCAGCCATTCAGCATTCCTCAGCTGTGAATTCTTTGTTTAGCTCTGAACCCCATTTTTTAATAGGGTTATTTGTTTCCCTGCGGTCTAACTTCTTGAGTTCTTTGTATATTTTGGATATAAGGCCTCTATCTGTTGTAGGATTGGTAAAGATCTTTTCCCAATCTGTTGGTTGCCGTTTTGTCCTAACCACAGTGTCCTTTGCCTTACAGAAGCTTTGCAGTTTTATGAGATCCCATTTTTCGATTCTTGATCTTAGAGCATAAGCCATTGGTGTTTTGTTCAAGAAATTTTTTCCAGTGCCCATGTGTTCCAGATGCTTCCCTAGTTTTTCTTCTATTAGTTTGAGTGTGTCAGGTTTGATGTGGAGGTCCTTGATCCACTTGGACTTAAGCTTTGTACAGGGTGATAAGCATGGATCGATCTGCACTCTTCTACATGTTGCCCTCCAGTTGAACCAGCACCATTTGCTGAAAATGCTATCTTTTTTCCATTGGATGGTTTTGGCTCCTTTGTCAAAAATCAAGTGACCATAGGTGTGTGGGTTCATTTCTGGGTCTTCAATTATATTCCATTGGTCTATCTGTCTGTCTCTGTACCAATAACATGCAGTTTTTATCACTATTGCTGTGTAATACTGCTTGAGTTCAGGGATAGTGATTCCCTCTGAAGTCCTTTTATTGTTGAGGATAGCTTTAGCTATACTGGGTATTTTGTTATTCCAGATGAATTTGCAAATTGTTCTGTCTAACTCTTTGAAGAATTGGATTGGTATTTTGATGGGGATTGCATTGAATCTGTAGATTGCTTTTGGTAAAATGGCCATTTTTACTATATTAATCCTGCCAATCCATGAGCATGGGAGATCTTTCCATCTTCTGAGGTCTTCTTCAATTTCTTTCCTCAGTGTCTTGAAATTCTTATTGTACAGATCTTTTACTTGCTTGGTTAAAGTCACACCGAGGTACTTTATATTATTTGGGTCTATTATGAAGGGTGTCGTTTCCCTAATTTCTTTCTCGGCTTGTTTCTCTTTTGTATAGAGGAAGGCAACTGATTTATTTGAGTTAATTTTATACCCAGCCACTTTGCTGAAGTTGTTTATCAGCTTTAGTAGTTCTCTGGTGGAACTTTTGGGATCACTTAAATATACTATCATGTCATCTGCAAATAGTGATATTTTGACCTCCTCTTTTCCGATCTGTATCCCTTTGATCTCCTTTTGTTGTCTGATTGCTCTGGCTAGAACTTCAAGAACTATATTGAATAAGTAGGGAGAGAGTGGGCAGCCTTGTCTAGTCCCTGATTTTAGTGGGATTGCTTCAAGTTTCTCTCCATTTAGTTTAATGTTAGCAACTGGTTTGCTGTATATGGCTTTTACTATGTTTAGGTATGGGCCTTGAATTCCTATTCTTTCCAGGACTTTTATCATGAAGTGGTGTTGAATTTTGTCAAAAGCTTTCTCAGCATCTAATGAAATGATCATGTGGTTCTGTTCTTTCAGTTTGTTTATATAATGGATCACGTTGATGGTTTTCTGTATATTAAACCATCTCTGCATGCCTGGGATGAAGCCTACTTCATCATGGTGGATGATTGTTTTGATGTGCTCTTGAATTCGGTTTGCCAGAATTTTATTGAGTATTTTTGCGTCGATATTCATAAGGGAAATTGGTCTGAAGTTCTCTTTCTTTGTTGTGTCTTTGTATTGTTTAGGTACAAGAGTAATTGTGGCTTCATAGAAGGAATTCGGTAGGGCTCCATCTGTTTGAATTTTGTGGAATAGTTTGGATAACATTGGTATGAGGTCTTCTATGAAGGTTTGATAGAATTCTGCACTAAACCCGTCTGAACCTGGGCTCTTTTTGGTTGGGAGACATTTAATGACTGCTTCTATTTCCTTAGGAGTTATGGGGTTGTTTAACTGGTTTATCTGTTCCTGATTTAACTTCGATACCTGGTATCTGTCTAGGAAATTGTCCATTTCCTGAAGATTTTCAAATTTTGTTGAATATAGGTTTTTATAGTAAGATCTGATGATTTTTTGAATTTCCTCCGAATCTGTAGTTATGTCTCCCTTTTCATTTCTGATTTTGTTAATTTGGACAAACTCTCTGTGTCCTCTCCTTAGTCTGGCTAAGGGTTTATCTATCTTGTTGATTTTCTCAAAGAACCAACTTTTGGTTATGTTGATTCTTTCTATGGTCTTTTTTGTTTCTACTTGGTTGATTTCAGCTCTGAGTTTGATTATTTCCTGCCTTCTACTCCTCCTGGGTGTATTTTCTTCTTTTTGTTCTAGAGCTTTTAGGTGTGCTGTCAACCTGCTGACATATGCTCTTTCCTGTTTCTTTCTGCAGGCACTCAGCGCTATGAGTTTTCCTCTTAGCACAGCTTTCATTGTGTCCCATAAGTTTGAGTATGTTGTATATTCATTTTCATTAAATTCTAAAAAGTTTTTAATTTCTTTATTTATTTCTTCCTTGACCAGGTTATCATTGAGTAGAGCATTGTTCAATTTCCACGTATATGTGGGCATTCTTCCCTTATTGTTATTGAAGACCAGTTTTAGGCCGAGGTGGTCCGATAGCACGCATGGGATTATTTCTATCATTCTGTACCTGTTGAGGCCCGTTTTTTGACCAATTATATGGTCAATTTTGGAGAAAGTACCATGAGGAGCTGAGAAGAAGGTATATCCTTTTGCTTTAGGATAGAATGTTCTATAAATATCCGTTAAGTCCATTTGGCTCATGACTTCTCTTAGTCTGTCGACATCACTGTTTAATTTCTGTTTCCATGATCTGTCCATTGATGAGGGTGGGGTGTTGAAATCTCCCACTATTATTGTGTGAGGTGCAATGTGTGTTTTGAGCTTTAGTAAGGTTTCTTTTACGTATGTAGGTGCCCTTGTATTTGGGGCATAGATATTTAGGATTGAGAGTTCATCTTGGTTGATTTTTCCTTTGATGAATATGAAGTGTCCTTCCTTATCTTTTTTGATGACTTTTAATTGAAAATTGATTTTATTTGATATTAGAATGGCTACTCAAGCTTGCTTCTTCTGACCATTTGCTTGGAAAGTTGTTTTCCAGCCTTTCACTCTGAGGTAGTGTCTGTCTTTGTCTCTGAGGTGTGTTTCCTGTAGGCAGCAGAATGCAGGGTCCTCGTTGCGTATCCAGTTTGTTAATCTATGTCATTTTATTGGGGAGTTGAGGCCATTGATATTGAGAGATATTAAGGAATAGTGATTATTGCTTCCCGTTATATTCATATTCGGATGTGAGGTTATGTTTGTGTGCTTTCATTCTCTTTGTTTTGTTTCCAAGACAATTAGTTTCTTGCTTCTTCTATGGTATAGCTTGCCTCCTTATCTTGGGCTTTACCATTTATTATCCTTTGTAGTGCTGGATTTGTAGAAAGATATTGTGTAAATTTGGTTTTGTCATGGAATATCTTGGTTTCTCCATCAATGTTAATTGAGAGTTTTGCTGGATACAGTAACCTGGGCTGGCATTTGTGTTCTATTAGGGTCTGTATAACATCAGTCCAGGATCTTCTGGCCTTCCTAGTTTCTGGCGAGAAGTCTGGTGTGATTCTGATAGGTCTCCCTTTATATGTTACTTGACTTTTTCCCTTACTGCTTTTAATATTCTTTCTTTATTTTGTGCGTTTGGTGTTTTGACAATTATGTGACGGGAGGTGTTTCTTTTCTGGTCCAATCTATTTGGAGTTCTGTAGGCTTCTTGTATGTCTATGGGTATCTCTTATTTTAGGTTAGGGAAGTTTTCTTCTATTTTTTGTTGAAGATATTTACTGGTCCTTTGAGCTGGGAGTCTTCACTCTCTTCTATACCTCTTATCCTTAGGTTTGATCTTCTCATTGAGTCCTGGATTTCCTGTATGTTTTGGACCAGTAGCTTTTTCCGCTTTACATTATCTTTGACAGTTGAGTCAATGATTTCTATGGAATCTTCTGCTCCTGAGATTCTCTCTTCCATCTCTTGTATTCTGTTGGTGAAGCTTGTATCTACAGCTCCTTGTCTCTTCTTTTGGTTTTCTATATCCAGGGTTGTTTCCATGTGTTCTTTCTTGATTGCTTCTATTTCCATTTTTAATTCCTTCAACTGTTTGATTGTGTTTTCCTGGAATTCTTTCAGGGATTTTTGCGATTCCTCTCTGTAGTCTTCTACTTGTTTATTAATGTTTTCCTGTGTTTCCCTAAGTGTGTTCATGTCTTTCTTGAAGTCCTCCAGCCTCATGATCAAATATGATTTTGAAACTAGATCTTGCTTTTTCTGGTGTGTTTGGATATTCCATGTTTGTTTTGGTTGGAGAATTGGGCTCCGATGATGGCATGTAGTCTTGGTTTCTGTTGCTTGGGTTCCTGCGCTTGCCTCTCGCCATCAGATTATCTCTAGTGTTACTTTGTTCTGCTATTTCTGACAGTGGCTAGACTGTCCTATAAGCCTGTGTGTCAGGAGTGCTGTAGACCTGTTTTCTTCTCTTTCAGTCAGTTATGGGGACAGAGTGTTCTGCTTTCGGGCATGTAGTTTTTCCTCTCTACAGGTCTTCAGCTGTTCCTGTGGGCCTGTGTCTTGAGTTCACCAGGCAGCTTTCTTGCAGCAGAAAATTTGGTCTTACCTGTGGTCCCGAGGCTCAGGTTCGCTCGTGGGGTGCTGCCCAGGGGCTCTCTGCAATGGCAGCAACTAGGAAGACCTGTGCCACCCCTTCTGGGAGCTTCAGTGCACCAGGGTTCCAGATGGTCTTTGGCTTATTCCTCTGGCGTCCGAGATGTGTGTGCAGGGAGCAGTCTCTTCTGGTTTCCCAGGCTTGTCTGCCTCTCTGAAGGTTTAGCTTTCCCTCCCACGGGATTTGGGTGCAGAGAACTGTTTATCTGGTCTGTTTCCTTCAGGGTCCGGCGGTGTCTCTGGCAGGGGTCCTGCCGCTCCTGGGCCCTCCCCCACGGGAGCCCAGAGGCCTTATACAGTTTCCTCTTGGGCCAGGGATGTGGGCAGGGGTGAGCAGTGTTGGTGGTCTCTTCTGCTCTGCAGCCTCAGGAGTGCCCACCTGACCAGGCGGTTGGGTCTCTCTCTCACTGGGTCTGGGAGCAAAGAGCTGCTTTGGGCCGGGATCCGCGGGTGTGGGACTTCTGGTAAACACAGAACGTGCCCGGTCCTAGAGAAATTCTGCTTCCGTGTGTCCCAAGCTCACCAGGCAGCTTTCTTGCAGCAGAAAATTTGGTCTTACCTGTGGTCCCGAGGCTCAGGTTCGCTTGTGGGGTGCTGCCCAGGGGCTCTCTGCAGCGGCAGCAACCAGGAACAATAATTTTTTATGATGAGAGGGTGGTTACCACAATTGGAGAACTGATCTCAAATTCATTTGTAAAGTTAAAAAGAAAAAGTGAAAATAATTCCTAACAACAAAAGAACAGAAAGCCAGTCTCAGGAGCTCTGACACACCTGACAGCAGAGGTAAGACCACCACTTCTGCTCCAAGGGACCTGCCTAGAGCCCTCAGGACACAGGATCACAAAAGCAGTCTGGGACAGGAACTTTCCTGTTTTTTCTGAGCCCTGAGCTGACTTGGTCCCACAGATCTCTGTACAAAAATACTATGGGGGAGAGAGGTGACCTCTCAGAAGTGCTGAAAATCCTGAGAGCTCCGGGAAAACCACTACTTCTGCTCATATTTCTGGAACAAGAGTAACCTGCCTAGAGCCCTCTGGACACTGGAAGGACAAGATCTTTTCAGTCTCTGCCTGAGCCAAGAGCTGAAAGCCAAGAGTGCTGACACAGTTGAAAGCAGAGACGAGATCACCACTTCAGCTCTGAGTGATCCACCTGGAGTCATCTGGACATAGGAACCCAGGAGCAGTCTGAGACCGAATCCTTCTGGTTTCTTCCTGTGCCCAGAGCTGACCCAGTCCCACAGCTCTCTGTACATAGATGCCCTGAGGAGAGAGCTATACTCTTAGAAGGACAGACAATCCTGAGAGAACAGGGAAGACCATGACTTTTATTAACTTTCTGTGCCCAAGAGAAACCCACCCATAGAACTCTGGACACAGGAACAGACAAGCAGCCTAGGACAGGATCCTTCTGGTTTCTGCCTGCACAAGGAGCTGACATTTTCACACAGCCTGTGCCATATTCTGGTGGAAGAAAGCCAGTCTCCAGGATTTCCAACATACAGACTTACAGGAGGGTTCAGTCACTACAAGAGACAGCAAGATAAGCTAACACCAGAGACAACCTGATGGCTAGAAGAAACTGCAGGAACCTAAGCAAAAGAAACCAAGACTACTTGATATCATCAAAGCCCAGTCCTCTCACCAAAGCAAATGCTGAATATCACAACATGTCAGTAAAGCAAGATTTGGTTTTAAAATCACAACTCATGATGATGATCGAAGTCTTTAAGAAGGACATAAATAACCCCCTTAAGAAAATACAGGACAACATAGGAAAACAAGTAGAAGACCTTAATGAGGAAATGCAAAAATCCTTAAATAACTACAGGAAAACACAACCAAACAGGTAAAATAATTGAACAAAACCATTCAGTATATAAAACTGGAAATAGAAACAATAAAGAAATCACAAAGGGAGACAACCATGGAGATAGAAATCCTGGAAAGAGATCTGGAGAAATATATGCAGCATCACCAACAGAATACAAGAGATTGAAGAGAGAATCTCAGCTGCAGAAGATACTATAGACAGCATTGACACAACCACCAAAGAAAATGTAAAAGGCAAGAATATCTTAACTTAAAACCTCCAGGAAAGCTGGCACACAGTGAGAAGATCAAACCTAAGGAAAATAGGTATAGAAGAGAGTGACGATTCTCAACTTAAATGGGCAGTAAATATCTTCAACAAAATCACAGAAGAAAACTTCCCTAACTTAAAGAAAGAGATGACCATAAACATACAAGAAGCCTACAGAACTCCAAATACATTGGACCAGAAAAAGAAATTCTTCCTATCACAATAGTTAAAACATCAAATGCACAAAACAAAGAACGAATACTAAAAAGAGTAAGGGGAAAGCTCAAGTAACACATAAAGGTAGATCTATCTGAATTACAGTAGAGTTCTCACCAGAGACTATGAAAGCCAGAAGATTCTGGGCAGATGTCATACTGACCCTAAGAGAACACAAATGCCAATCCAGGCTAATATATTCAGCAAATTCGCAATTAACATAGATTGAGAATACAAGATATTCAATAACAAAACCAAATTTACAAAATATCTTTCCATAAATCATCCCTACAAAGGATAATAGATGAAAAACTCCAATAAAGGAAAGAAAATACACCATCCTTTCAACAACCCTAAAAGAATAGAGTCACACAAACATAATTGCATTTTTAATAACAGAAAGAACAGAAACCAACAATCACTTTTCCATATTATCTGTTAACAACAACAGACTAAATTCTCCAATGAAAAAACATAGAGTAACTGACTGGGTATTTAAACAGGACCCAGCATTTTGCTGCATACAGAAATCGCACCTCAGTGATAAAGACAAACACTACCTCAGAATAAAAAGGTGGAAAACAATTTTCCAAGCAAATGGTTACAAGAAACAAGCTGAAATAGCCATTCTAATATAGAATAAAATCGATGTTCAAACAAAAGTTACCAGAAATGATAAGGAAGAAAACTTCATATTCATCAAAGGAAAAATCCACCAAGATGAACTCTCAATATATATGCTCTAAGAGCAAGGATACCTAAATTCATAAAAGAAACCTTACTAAATCTCAAAGCACACACTACATCTCATCAAAAAAAGGGGTGGTAGATTTCAATACCCCACTCTCATCAATAGACAGATCATGGATACAAAAACGAAAGCCAGGCACAGAGAAAATTATAGAAGCTATGAGCCAAATGGATTTAACAAATATCTATGGAACATTTTGTACTAAAAAAAAAGAATATACCTTCTTCTCTGCACCTCATGGTGCCTTCTCCAAAATTGCATATAATCAGTCACAAAACAGGCCTCAACATATATAAGAAGATTGAAACAAATCCCATGCATCCTGTGCTAGTTTGCAATAACAACGAAAATGACAGAAAGCCTACATAACATGGATGTTGAACAATGTTCTACTCAATAATAATTGGCCAAGGAAGAAATAAAGAAATTAAAGACTTTTAGAATTTTAGGAAATTGAAGGCACAACATACCCAAACTTATGGGACACAATCAAAGCAGTGCTAAGAGGAAAACTCATAGCTCTGAGTGCCTCTTAAAAGAAACTGGAGAAAACATACATCAGCAGCTTGACAGCACACCTAAAACCTCTAGCACAAAAAGAAGCAAATACATCCAAGATGAGTAGAAAGAAGGAAATAAGCAAATTCAAGGCTGAATCAACCAAGTAGAAACAAAAAGAACTATACAAAGAATCACCGTAAGCAGGAGTTGGTTCTTTGAGAAAATGAACAAAATAGATAAATGACATAGCCAGACTAATCAGAGAGCACAAGCAGTGTATCTAAATTAACAAAACCAGAAAGAAAAAAGGAGACATAATAAAAGAACCTGAGGAAATAAAAAAAAATCAGATCCTACTACAAAAACCTATATTTAACAAAACTGGAAAATCTGAATGAAATGGACAATTTTATAGTCAGATACAAGGTGCCAAAGTTAAATCAGTTTCAGATAAACCATCTGTGATGGCTTGCATATGCTTGGCCTAGGGAATGGAATGTGATGGTTTGCATAATCTTGGCCCAGGGAGAGGCACTATTAAAATGTTTGGACTTGTTGGAGGAAGTGTGTCACTGTGGGGTGGGCTTGGAGACATTGCTCGTAGCTCTGCCTAGGATGCTGAAATCATTCCTGGCTTCCTTCCAGGGAAGATATAGACTTCAGCTCCTCCTGCACCATTCCTATCTGGATGCTGCCATGCTCCCACCTTGATGATAGGAACCTGTAAGCCAGTCCAAGTTAAATGTTGTTCTTTATAAAACTTACATTGGTTATGTAAGTTTATTCACAGCAATAAAACCCTAGCTAAGGCACCATCTAAACAGTCCCATAACTCCTAAAGAAATAGAAGGAGTTATAAAAAAACAAAAACAAAACAAAACAAATCAAATCAATCAAATCAAATCAATCAAATCAAATCAAAACAAAACAAAAACAGGACCAGAAGGGTTTAGTGGAGAATTCTAACAGATCTTTACAGAAAAACTCATACCAATACTGTCCAAACTATTCCACAAAATAAAAACAAAAGGAACATGACCTAATTCCTTCTATGAAGCCACAATTACACTTAGACCACACAAAGACCCAAAAAAGAAAGAGAATATCAGATAAATTTCCATTATGAATATCGATACAAAAATATTCAGTAAAATTCTCACAAACCAAATCCAAGAACATATCAAAATGATCATCCATCATAATCAACTCAGCTTCATCCAAGAGATGTGGGGATGGTTCAATATATAGAAATCCATCAATATAATCAACATTAAAAACAAACTCAAAAAAAAAAAAAACAAATCCGATCATCTCTGTAGATGCTGAGAAACATTTGACAAAAATTCAATACCCCTTCATTTTAATAATCTTGGAAAAATCAGGAATTCAAGGCCCATACCGAGACATAAAAAGCAATATACAGCAAACCAGTAGCCAACATAAAACCTTAATAGAAAGAAACTTGAAGCAATTCCACTAAAATCAGGGTGTAGAAAAGGCTGCCCACTCACTCCTTACTTAATCAATTTAATACTCAAAGTCCTACCCGGAGCAATCAGACGACAAAAAGGAGGTCAACAGGTTACAAATTGGAAAGGAAAAGTCAAATATCACTATTTGCAAATGATATGATATATTTAAGTGACCCCAAAAGATCCAGCAATGAACTACTAAGCCTGATAAACAACTTCAGCAAAATGTCTGGGTATAAAATTAATTCAAACAAATCAGTAGCCTTCCTCTATTCAAAGAATAAACAGGCTGAGAAAAAAATGAGGGAAACGACACCCTTCACAATAGTCACAAACAACATAAAATACTTAGGTGTGATTCCAGTCAGCCAATTAAAAGATCTGTACGACAAGAATTTCAAGTCTCTGAAGAAAGAAATTGAAGAAGATCTCATAAGACGGAAAGATCTTCCATGCTCATGGATTGGAAGGATTAATAATGTAAAAATGGCCATCTTGCTTCAATGCAATTCCCATAAAAATTCCAATTCACTTCTTCATAGAGTTAGAAAGAGCAATTTGCAAATTCATCTGGAATAACAAAAAAGCCAGGATAGCTAAAACTGTCCTCAACATTAAAAGAACATCTGGGGAATCACCATCCCTGACCTCAAGCTGTCTTACAGAGTAAAAGTGATAAAAATTACTGTATGGTACTGGTACAGAGACAGGCAGGTAGATCAATGGAATATAATTGAAAACCCAGAAATGAACCCACACAGGTATGGTCACTTGATCTTAGATAAAGGAGCTAAAACCATCTAGTGGAAAAAAAGAAAACATTTTCAACACATGGTGCTGGATCAAGTAGAGGTCAGCACATAAAAGAATGTAAATTGTTCCATTTTTTTTCTCCTCGTACAAAAGCTCAAGTCAAAGTGGATCAAGGGCCTCCACATAAAATCAGATACACTCAAACTAATAGAAGAAAAATTGGGGAAAAGTCTCAAATGCATGGGCACTGGGGAAATTTTCTTGAACAGAACACCAATGACTTATGCTCTAAGATCAAGTATTGACAAATGGGACCTCATAAAACTGCAAAGCTTCCGTAAGGCGACAGATACTGTCATTTAGGACAAAACAGCAACCAACAGATTAGAAAAAGATCTCTACCGATCCCACATCCAATAGAAGGCTATTATCCAATATGTACAAAGAACTCAAACAGTTAGATTCCAAATATCCCTAAGGGGATTGGAAGGGGTTAGGGGGCTGATGGACAGGAAACTGTGAAAGGGAATAACATTTGAAATGTAAATAAGAAATACCCAACTTAATAAAATGGAAGAGAAAAAACAAAGAAAAATGGGCTACAAAGCAAAACAAAACAAAAAAATCTCAGCTGAGGAGTATTGAATGGCAGAGAAGTACCAAAAGAAATGGTCAGCATCCTTAGTCATCAGAAAAATACAAATCAAAACAGCCCTGAAATTCCACCTCATACCAGTCAGAATGGCTTA
The DNA here is from genome assembly GCF_021556685.1 of Rattus norvegicus. NCBI lineage: Eukaryota > Metazoa > Chordata > Mammalia > Rodentia > Muridae > Rattus > Rattus norvegicus. The sequence goes on along the minus strand of NC_141547.1, from coordinate 53,311,579 downwards.
GATCAAACACTCAGGTGAAGGCAAAGATTGTCAAGGATGTGGAGAAAGAGGAACTCTCCTCCATTGTTGTTGGGATTGCAAGCTCTGGAAATCTGTCTGGAGGTTCATTAGAAAATTTCACATAATATTACCTGAGGAATCAGCTACACCACTCCTGGCATATACCCAAAAGATGCTCCAGTATATAACAAGATACATGTTCCACTATGTTCATAGCAATCCTATTAACAATAGCCATAAGCTAGAAAAAACCCACATGTCCTTCAATAGAGGAATGGATACAGAAAATGTGGTACATCTACAGAATGGAGAACTAATAAGCTATCAAAAACAATGAGTTCATGAAATTCATAGGCAAATGAATGGAACTAGAAAATATTATTCTGAATGAGGTAATCAAATAACAAAAAACACATATGGTATGCACTCACTGATAAGTATATATTAGGCCAAAATTTTAAATTATAGAAGATACAATTCACAGACCACATAAAGCTCAAGAAGGATGGCCAAAGTGAGGATGCTTCTGTCCTTCTTAAAAGGGGGAACAAAATATTCATAGGAGCAGATCTGGAGACAAATTTTGGAGTAGATACTTAAGGAATGGCCATTAAGAGCCTGCCCAACCTGGTGATCTAGCCCATATACATATACAGCCACCAATCCTAGACAACATTCATGGAGCCAAGAAGTACATGATGACAGGAGCCTGATATAGCTGTCTCCTGAGAGGCTCAGCCAAATCATGACAAATAAAGAGGTGAATGCTACCAGCAAACCATTGAACTGAGAATGGGTTCCTATTGGAGGAGTTAAAGAAAGAATTAAAGGAGATGAAGGGGTTTGCAACTCCCTAAGAACAATACCAATGAACCAGAGCTCCCAGGGACTAAACCAGTACTCACAAAATACACATTGACAGACCCAGGAATCCAGTTGCTTATGTAGCAGAGGATGGCCTTGATGGGCACCAATGGGAGGAGAACCCCTTGGCCCTGCCGAGTCTCAACCCCCCAGTGTAGGGGAATGTCAGGGTGAGGAGCGGGAATTGGGGGGGGTAGTTAGGGAGAAAGACACCCTTATAGAAATGTGAGGGGGATGGGATAGGTGGCTTATGGTGGGGAAACCTGCAAAGGGAATACCATTTGAAATGTAAATAAAAAATATCCAATAAAAAATTTAAAAAAGAAATAATCTTTTTTCTTTTATTTATACATATTAAAATTACAAACATAAATACACTACATAGTAAAAACATCATATAGGATTTGTAAATCCTATATGATGTCAATTTCAAAAATGGAATCCACAAAGTTTGCTGTTATAATAAATTTATTTTTATTTATATTAAAATATGGGATATTATAATAAAAGGTTGAGGATGCAAATACGAATGGTAGTCATAATAGTGATACCAACCAGCAGGTGTCTTGTTTTTATGTCAGTTAAGGATTTAGAAGATAGAATGACCTTCTGTCAGAGAAGTGAATGTGTATTATGGAAAGCTTTACAAACTTTCTAGTTAAAGAATAAGCCACTAGATCTTGGGAAGACTGATTATAATGGTATTGAGGATTTTTGTCGTGGTTGAAGTATGGATCATACACTTCTCTCTACCTTATTTCTATTAAAGTGTGTATGTATACCTTCTATTACTAATAGAATGAATTTCTATTTCTGTCAACCAATTTAGGAAATAGATGGATATTTGATCTCTAGCAAGTAAGCATGTATTAGCCAATATGCTCTGTTATTTGTGCAGTAACACACACACATTCATGAAACATACTGCTGGTAAAGAAAATCAAAATAGTGATAAAAATTTACCCTCCACTGTTGGGGTCAAAAATCATAAAATTTCCAGCTGAGGTTACTAGGATGTCTCTCTTCCCATCCCAGATGTTCTCACCCTTGAGAAATATTTTATGAAAGTAGAAAATTATTTATGCAAGACAACAAATCACTGAAATTTAGAACTGCAAATAATGAACAATTTTGTAGCAAAATTGTCATTTATTTTCATTTTGCAAATATTTAAAAAAATTAAAAATATGTACCAGTAATATGACACTGTCAATATTTTAACTGTCTATGAGATCTACCCAATGTTCAGCACCACGACCAGAATGAAACAATTGAGTATTGTGTACAAACTCTGCAGTATTTATTTACAGACTGATAGAAAACAGATAAACATTAAAGCCAGATAATCAAAGAGCTCACAGATTCCATGACCTTGAGTACAAGGAGTACTCTCTCTCAGGTTCTTTGTCATCATTTACAACATAATGAAAATGTCCACTTTCGATAGCAGGATGAGAAATGGGTATCATGACTCTGGCTTGCAACAGATACTTAATAGTTATTACCATTTTTCTTTATTACTCTTGTCATGACAGCCATAAACAATACCATAGAGATAATGCTTATAGTAGCCTGCAAAGTTCATTCTTTAATAAAGTAGTACTAGCCAATGATCTACTATTATCCTTAGTCACTAGGGAAAGCACAGAAGAATATTTTGTTAAATATGACATGTTTAACGTTTTTGATAAATAATTAAAGATGAAATGTTAAGATGGAAAATTAGGTTGAAGCTGTCCTTTTCAGTTTTAGGAGAAACCTTATAAGTAAAATATGACTTTGTTCATTCATGAATCTAGGTTATTTCGCAAACTGTTAATATTTGAGTGTTTGAGCATCAATAAGGTATATTCCTCAAATTCCAGGGTTAATTTACTTTAATTACTGAGGAAAAAATGAGGAAGGAGAGTAAAAGATCATATATAAGTATGTTAAAAATAGAAACTATCCCCTAATGAATTATTCAGTCTACATTTATTATAAGAAAAATAGGTAAGCAGTTGTGTAAATACTTCTTTATGAATAGTACATTAAAAAGGTCCAACATGGGATAAAAAGCACAGAGTACTACTGAAATCAATGTCATCAGCATCTGTTCATCTTACTTTTTTTAGGTTTCCATTTCCTTTTTTTCTATACCAAACATCTGTTTTAGACATAACATTTTTTTATATATTTTTACACTCCAGATTTTATTCTCCTCCTGGCTAATCACCTCCCTCGCGCATAACAGTTCCACATCCCATACCTCTTCCAGACACCTGCAGGATCTATACAAGGATGTCCTCACCCCAACAACCCCTCCAGCCATCCACATTTTCTGGGGCCTCCAGTCTCTTGAGGTTTAGATGTACATCTTCTCTGACTGAACCCAGACTCAGGAGTCCTAGGTGTATCAGTGTTGGGGGCCTCATCTCACCTGGTGTATGCTAACTGGTATAATATGATAGACTATAGGTTAGTTTTCAATTAACATATTAAGATAGCAAAGATTACTAGTGATATTTTATTTGCATGGGCCTTTTTATATGTACTTCTGCTTATAAGATGAGAGAACACAGGATATGAAAGTAGATGAGGCTCAGTTGAACTCTGACCATGATATTTTAGTATATAAGTATTTGAAAAGATGCTATCATTAACAAGAATGGATGTACCCAGAGAAGTTAATATTGGAAATATAGTTTATGCTTATTTATCCAACAAATATACTATAACATAATTAATTAACTTATCAAAATTGACATATATTTAATGAGTTGAAAGAGTTCCAATGATTATCTTAACTTTTCAAAAGTTGAGAGTTTAAAAATTGCTCATATAAACTTGAGTTTTGTTTAGGTTGATAAATATGGATCTCCTTTCATCTTGTCCATGCAGACATCCAGTTACATCAGCACCACTTGTTGAAGTTGCTACATTTTTTCCATTGTATGGTTTTTGGTTTTGTTTAGTTATGATTTTTTTTGTTAAAATCATATGTCCGTAGGTTTGTGCATTTATTTCTGAGTCTTTGATCCATTGATTAGTCTGCATGTTTTCATGTCAATATCATGCAGTTAATATTATTTTTATTGTTCTATAATACAGCTTAAAATCAAGGAAAGGTAAATCTCCAGATATTCTATTATTGTACAAGTTTATTTTAGCTCTCCTGGAGTTTTTGTTTTTTATTTGAACTCGAGGATTGCTCTTTTAAGGTATGTAAGGAATTATGTTAGAGTTTTGATGATTATTGCATTGAATGTGGAGATTGCTTTTGGTAAGATAGACATTTTTAGTGTGGCTCCTACATGGGCACGGGAAATTTTTCCATTTTTAGATTTCTTTATTAATTTCTTTTTTCAGAAACCTGAAGCTCTTCACATACAGATTTTTACTTGCTTGATTAGTATTATATTGAGATATTTTATATCATTGTAGCTATTGTAAAGAGAGTTGTTTCCTTAATTTCTTTCTCAATTTGATTATCATTGTATAAAGAAGGGCTACTGATTTTTTCTAATTAATTTTGGATCTAGCTTCTTTGCTGAGGTATGTAAAAGCTGAAGGAATACTATGGTCAAATTGAATGGAAATACCATTGACATACTATGAGGGTCCATAGGGTTATTATGAACATATGAGTGTATCACATTTCTTCCCAAGGATCATCAATTTATTCACTGTTGAACTTGCAGGCTTAAATAAGGGTCAATAATTTATTTTTGTCAATCATAAGTCTTAGTTCATAAATTAGAAATCTTATGATCTTGAACAAAAATAAGGATATATAAAAATTAAAATAACCTATGTCACAATAGTAGTTAGTGGTATTTATACACAACTTTGGATATACAAGTGAACCTGGCATAATCTACAAAATGTACAGGAATTTTAAATTAGCAACATTGCTCCTCTGGCAAGGGATCATATCTGAAGAATTACTTCCATGTGATCCACTTGGAATAAAGACAGGCCCTTCGTATACACTTTAATCCCAAACAATGAAGGTAAAGTTTGTTTGTAGAGGGAAGGAGGCATGTTTGAAAGTATCATATAATTGAGGGGCAGAAAAAGTGACTAATCAGAGAAAGAATTACAGAATTAGTCAGCAATAGTACAGACCAACCTCTCAGGAAAGCAGAGAGGAAAGAGAAGCTACTTAACAGTGCAGAGTGAGTTAGGTATGGAAGGCAGTTCAGTGACTGTACATCAGTTGAATTCAGGCAGGGTAGTGGAGTACAGACAAATTCAGTTCAGTGCAGTTCAGGTTACCTCATGCAATGCTGTTGATTCAGTTGAGTTAATTTGTGAGTTCCATTCAGTTTGTGCAGTGCCAGCAGTGCAGGTCAGCACACCAGCTGAAACCTGAGAATAAGAACAAGCCAATACTGTAGTGCAAACGGCCAGAGTTAGTTAGAGGTCAAGAATAGCAATTCAGTGAGAACCCAGATTTAAACAGTCTGTTTGGAGAGGAGTTTCAGCCAAAATAGCTGAGTTGATCCAGCCATTTAGAGTTCAGGAAGAACTTAAAAGAGTGATATTATTTAGCAGTAACCCTCCACGATGACAAATACATCTGGTGAATGAAAGTTACATTTACAACAAAACAAGCAACAAGTATAACACTTGGGGAAACTCAAAGTCTAGCAGCCACCAAACCCAGTCACTAGTGCTGATGCCAAGAAGTGCTTGTTGACAGGTGCCAGGTATAGATGTCTCTTGAGAGACTCTGCCAGAGCCCTACTGATAAAGAAGGGGATGCTTATAGCTAACCACTGGACTGAGCAAAACAACCCGATGGAAAGAGATAGAGAAAGGACTGAAGGAGCTGAAGAGGTTTGCAACTCCATAACAACAACAACATCAACCAACCAGACCCCATCAGAGCTCCTAGGGACTAAATCATCAATTGATGAGTATACATGGAAGGACCCATGGTTCAGCACATGTGTAGCAAAGGATTGCCTTGTCCAGCATCAATAAGAGGAAAAGACCTTTGTCCAGTGAAGGCTTGTTTCCCCAAAGTAGGGGAATGCCAGGGCATTGTGTTGGGAGTGGGTTGGTAGGAGTAGCATTATCCTCATAAAAACAGGGGGAGGAAAGAGGGGGGTATGAGGTATGGGAAGAAACAGTATGACATTTGAAATGTAAATACATAAAATATCCAAGAAAAATAAAATAAAAATGCCTTTTATTGGGAAGACATGGAATTAAAGTATGAGTATGGACCACATAGCAAAAATTAGTCACAAAAGTAAAATTTAGTAAATATTTTGTACATATATGGATTAAGGAAATTTGAGAAAAAGAACATTAACTGATTAACATATGTAAGATCCAAAGGAATAGCTTACTCAAGCCCATTTTTTAAAGATTCATTTATGATTCAAGCATGGGGAAATGAAGAGAAATCTACAGATTTTTCACAACTGCCTGACTTGATTGGTTTGGGTCATATTTCACTTATCTGTGACGACTTAGGAAATTATCTGTTAACTCTCATTTATTCTATTCAGTGCTTTTAATAAATGTATAAAGACAGAAACAAATGAAAGAACATACATTATTAACTCCTATAAGGTTTTACAGATAATTTTACCTATTTGTATATTGCTTAAATATAGTATTTGCCATAAAAAGAACTTATAACATTTCAGAAGTCTATTTATCTAAAACTATTTTCTCCTCCCCTCCATCTATCTGCATAAAATGAACTGTAAAATGATGATTAGCATCAAAATTTTTTATGCTAGGGCATTGAGAGATGGTTCAATAGCTATTAGTGCTTGCTGTTCTTACACAGGAATTGAGTTTGATTCCTAGAACTCATAATAACTGCCACATGTCACAACTACATGTAACTCCATTCCAGAGAATCTAAAGATTTCTTCTGGATTTCTGAGGGATTCACAATTGCACAAAGGTACACATAAATAAAATAAAAATAATTTTATTAAAATTTGAATATTACTATTATATGAAATTAATTTGATTCTAAATGTCTTAAAGTCAAAATTTCTCATCTTGTGTTTATTTTCTAATATTATGAACATTCGTGATCCTTTTTGAAAAAAAAATCTAACCACAAATATAGTCCAATTGTTCTGAATGTCCAATGTATGAATATCTTCAAACTCTCTAGAGTTATATGTCATTAATAACTGAGTCAGGTTTACCATACCTGGCTATATCATATTAATATTTATTTATCAAGAATGTATGAAGTATATGCCAGTTGTGAACTGGTAACTTAATGTTATGTATTCTATTCATTTTAATAAAGAACCTAAGATACTGCCACAAAGTTTTAAAAGTTCTGTCTCATATATAAAATCTAGGAAAAATTTCTCAATGTGTAATAGTCATTATGATGGAATGTACCAGAGACCTGGGAGGTGAGAGACTCTCAGTACTCAAAGGGAGGGACCTTAGATGAAATGTGCTACAGTGGGGAGAGGGAACTTGTAGAGTCCATTTCCAGTAGAAAGATAGGGCATCCAGTGGAGGGAAGGAGTTCCTATTCTGTTCCTGTTTCTGTTCTGTTTCTGTCTGTTCCTGTCAGAAATAACTGCAGGGACAAAAATGGAGAAGAGTCTGAGGAAAAGGAAGTCCAGTGACAGGCTCAAATTGGTATCCAACTAAAGGGGAGGCCGCAAGGTTTGACACTATTACTTTTTCTATCCTGTGTTCACAAAAAGGGCTAGCATGACTGTCCTCCAAAAGGCCCAACAAGCATCTGAAAGTGTCAGATGCAGATATTTAGAGCTAACAAATGTCCAGAAGCTGGTGAAACCTGTGGATGAATTAGGGAAAAACTGGAAGAAGCTAAGGGGGAGGGCAACCCCATAGGAAGACCAATAGCATTAAGTAATCTGAACACCAGGGGAGATCTCTCAGGAAATGAGCCACTACCCGGGCAGCATATACCAGCTGATATGAGGCTCACAACACATATTCAGCAGAGGACTTCTGGACTCAGTGAGAGAAGATGTACCTAACCATCAGGAGATTTGAGGCCCCATGGAGTGGGGAGGTCTGCTGGGGTGGGGGTACAGGGTGGTGACATTCTCTTGGAGGTTGTGGAGTTGAGGAGGTATGCGATATAGAACCATCACAGGGTGGGCTGGGATGGGGGAAATTCAGGATGTTAAAAAGTAGATTGAAGAAAAAAATATTAAAGAATAAATAAAAGATAAATTAAAAAAGAAAGATTAGTTACATGAAAAGATACTTCTTATTCACATAAAAAAATTAAGTGTTGCCAAGAGAATTAGAAATACATAGAAGAAATGGTCAATAATAGAAATTATGTTGTATAATATTAAAATATATTGAATGTCTCAAACTACAGTGATGAAAACCTGTCACAGATTTATCTAAAACCATCATTGTGATATGTCAAAGGACCAATCTTTGTTTTCCTGAAGGGTTTCTTCTTAGTTGAGAGAAATTATACTGCAGAATGCTAGTAAAATTTGACCTGTCTGTCTGTCTTTCATCCATCCATCTCTCTACCCAATCTATCATCCATTTTTCTGTCTATCATCTGTCTGTCTGTCTGTCTATATCTATCTATATCTATATATCTATATATCTATATATCTATATATATATATATACCTATATCGATTGATCTATCAAACTATCATCTATTTTTTTTTCTCTCTATCAATGTATCTATCTAATTCTATCATTGATCATCTACTTTTACTCTTCCATTTTTTCAAGTTTGGTAAAACCTCTGGAATGCCTCTTGATTGCTTAATAATCCATAAGCTTTACACAAGAAAATATGCACCCCAAAACACACTCAAAGCAAACTCAGTACTATGCAAGAGTACCGAACTAAGATGAGATGTGGAAATTGATATTGCTATTTTAGCACACATATCAGCATGTGGGTAATAAAATTGATATTGATGCCATTCTATACTATTTATTTTTCATGCCAAATTGAAAATAAAAATCTCTTAGGATGTAATTGGGAAATATAACATGAATATTATGATAAATTTGCTATAATTTGGGCAATTCACTATAATTGCTTTATTTGTGATTATGAATTCATTAAATATTATTATAATATGTATGAAATATTTAAAAATACATTTCCATCTCTGTAAAAAATCCTCTGGAAGTCTGTAAAAACATCAACAAATGCCATCATTTTCACATTACTCATTAAAATAATTACATTTTGGGGACTCATTTTGGTATGTCTAGCTGATTATTCTTTCTGCAAACTTAGTTAAGAATTATGTTACCATGTTAAATTTAGCCTAATTCTTATGGTTTGGAAAATGTTGACCAGTTTACATAACACATTTTTAGTAAAGACTGATGTATTTATAAAAAAAGATAAAGAGAGGGGGGATGTGTTCTATGGATGTATGCTGAGGTACTGGGAAGGGGGTGCCTTAACAGGCCCATGCTAAGGCATCCCTTTTCTCATCTTCAAGGGACTAGCCACACAACAGTATAGTCTAGAATAGAGTTTTTTAAGGGCATGGGGAAAGGAGACGAGAGTAGTAGAGGCAGAGAAAGGCAGGGATAGAGAGACAGAGAGAGGTAGAAGAGGGAGAGGGTGAGGGAGAGGGAGAGGAAGAGAAAAGAGAAGAGAAGAGAAGAGAAGAGAAGAGAAGAGAAGAGAAGAGAAGAGAAGAGAAAAGGAGTGGAGAGGAGAGGGGAGGGGAGGGGAAGGGAGGGGAGAAGAGAAGAGAAGAAAAGTAGAAACGAGACATAGAGGGGAGAGAGAGGAGGAAGGGAATAGGAAGAGAGTGGGAGCAGGAAGGCAAGAGCAAGAGAGGTGCAAGAAAGTAGGAGAAAGAGAGGAGGGGGCAAACAGCCCCTTTTGCAGTGAGTCAGGCCTACCTGACTGTTGGCAGGTAACTGTGGGGTGGAGCATACCTGGCTGGTGCCAGGTAAATACAGGATGAAGCTTAGACAGAATGTTAACACAGACATTATAACTTCTAACAGTAAAGATGTTTTGTTTATTATCCACCCTACAATATTTTCAGTATAACTTCCAAGCCAATATGCAAAATAGAATTATTCCCTGAAAGGATTCAAAGTATAGGTCAATATCTAGAAAATTAAATAAAACAACAAAATAGTTGGCCTATAATCTATGACACTTGTTCTATCTTTTCCTATTACTCTTTCTACATGATGTGAGTTGTTTTATGTTTGCTTTTTTGAATGTGTATGTATCTCTCTCTCTGTGGGTGGGTTATGTTCATATATACATACTTGACAACTACCTGTAAGAAACCAGAACATGGTATTTGATTCCCTGAAACAGTAGTTGCACACAGTTGTAAAATAAATGATGCTAGGAAATAAAAACAAAGCAAGCCTCAGATTATCTGTGAGAGCAAGTACTCTTAGGCGCTTACCCTGCCTCTACCCCTGTCCCATATATAGAGCAACTATTTTTCTCTTTTAATGGATACTTTTTATTTCTCTTTAAATGTTATCCCCTTTCCTGGTTTCTCCTGCAAAATCCCCTTACCCATCTGCCCTCCCCCTGCTTTTATGAGGGTCCTCCCTCACCAAACCACTCCCGCCCACCTCTCTGCCCTGACATTCCCCTACAATGGGGTATTGAGCTTTGTCAGGACCAAGAGCCTCTCCTCCCATTGATGACAGATAAGGCCATCCTCTGTTACATATGGTGACTGGAGCCATAGCTCTATCTCTGTATATTCTTGAGATGGTTGTTTAGTCCCCGGGAATTCTGGTGGGTCTGGTTGGTTAATATTGTTGTTTCTCTTATGGGGTTGCACAATTAGATCAAACTTTTACTTGTCCAAATTAAAACAGCCACCCTCTTTCACCCTTATTCATACATAAAGCTGCATTCCAGTATTCAAGGCAGCAATGCACAATACATTTCATGAGACATACCTATTAAAACTATTAAGGCTATAATCTTTAAATAGGTCTCTGATATACAGAGGCTTATAATTAGGTAATAGCACTATGGCTAATGCCTCAGATCACATCAGTAGTAAAAAAATATGTCTTTAACAAGATACCGATGACCGCATGCTCTCTCTTGGTGACTTCTTGAAACTTCACTTATGCAACAAGGAAAATTGTATCATTCTCATCTTCCTGTAATTCCTAAAGACAAAATATAGTAGAGAAAAACAATTTTGATTAAAAATATTAGAAAATGTTCATGATTTAGTCTTTACTGGTGTCAAACAGACAGCAAGATGAACCATGGCCAAAGTCAATGTAAGTTGGAAACTATCATTAAAACTGTTTGGGTTGGGGATTTAGCTCAGTGGTAGAGCACTTGCCTAGCAAGTGCAAGGCACTGGGTTTGGTCCCCAGCTCTGAAAAAAAGAAAAAAGAAAAAAAAACTGTTTAAATTTAACCTTAACTGTCATATAGTAATTTCATCAATGCCCTTCTCCTTCTGTCTTCCCTCTGGTTACCATAGCAACCAATATTCTGTAATGAGATATTAATGTTCCTAACAACAAAAGGCATGAGGAAGCTTCTTATTTATTGAAAGATTCTCTTCAGGACTGCTGCTGAGAATGAAGGTTACAAAATAAAATGTGCTAACTCCAAGGACCAGATGCAATGAGAAATATTCATATTTGAGAAAGTTCAGATAAAGACTTGAGTGCTTGATATACAGTATCACATTAATTTTCTCTTTTGTCTTATTTTACTCTGTGATAAAGAGAAAAACAGGGTCAAGGAATTTTCAGCAATAAATGAGGTCATGGAACAAGCAGGGGTGTCTTGGTAGAAGATGTCAAAGATTTGAACCTAAAATTAACCCTGTGCATGCTTCATTCAATCAGGGCTTTATTGTGAAAAGCAATACATATATATTAAGAAATAAAACATAGTAACTATACAAAAATCTGATAAAGCAGCATATGTATAAACAAACATAAATCTGGTCTCCAGAATCCAATATATTGTGTCCATCTATTATTAACAAGTGAGATATATTCTGATTTAGATCAGAGTATGACTATAAGTCACAGGAAGTAAATGTAAAGTGCTTAGTTAGCACTGGAAACTTAAAGAAGAGGTAAAAAAATTATATTGATCATTTATATTTTAGTACAAATCTATCAACCTTTTTTGTCATGGCTTGAAAAGAAAGTTATACTGTAACTCAGAAAAGAGAGTTTGCATACAAGACCAGTTTAAGAAAGGAAATATAGAAGGTTTTAGTAAGTTTTAGCTAAAAAATGCAGTCACCTGGGAAGACAGATTATGATTTATGTAGGCTTTTGTACGATATGTCTAGGTATTGGTTCAACCAAAATATAAGTATATAGAAACATACTCTGGAATATTTTACTATTTGTACTAGTTTAATAACTGACAACACAGCTAACTTTCCTATGTCAAGGAAAAATCTACATAAGGATGTCAAATATATATCATTTGAATAAGATACAGAGATTATCTTAAAATAGTGAGAATGGCTCTCAATATCATATGCCTCTTAAGATAATCAGTCATAAACACAATACAAATTAGCTTGATGTATTTTTGCCTTGTTTAAAATAAAATTAAAGTAAATACATGACATTATAATATCTTAGTTTAAGAAAAAATATCAGCACGTGGGATGGTAGTATGTATTTATAAACCCCAGCACTGACACTGAGGAAACAGAACCTTAAGTTTGAGACCTATCTGAACTACATACTGAGATTACGTAGGCTCAAGGAGAGCAAAATAGTCAAAGAGAGAAGATATGAATTGAATATGTTTCCTATGCCCAGAAAATCTGCATCACTGCTTTTCACCAAATTAGTCATGTAAATTATACAATTAATGTTAATAATTATTGTGGCCCTGAAGGATACAGGAATTCCACAGGAAGATCAAGAGAATCAATTTAGCCTGGACTCTTAGGACTTTCAGAATCTAGACCACCAAATGAAGAACATAGAAGGACTGGACCCTTGGCCTCCCCACTCATATGTGGTAGATGTGCACTTTGTGGGTCACAAAGTGCTGGAACAGGTATTATCCCAAAAGCTGGTTCCTGTATGTTACCTATGTTCTTCTAGCTGAACTTTCTGGTTTGACCTCAGTGGGAGAGCAAGTGCCAAGCCTCACAGAGACTTGAAGTAACTGGGCTGGGGATACTTAGCAGGACCCCCACCTGCTTAGAGGAAAAGCAGAAAGAGCATAGGGGAAGGATTGTAGGAGAGGATGACATGGAGGGGGGACAGTGAGCAGGATGTAAAGTAAGTAAAAAATGAAATTAGATTCAAAGTAATTATGCTGAGATTATTAAACATTGCAAATTGTTATAAAACTTTAATATTAAACAACCCTTCAATAGCTAATACTAGCTACAGAAGTTGGCATAAATTAATCCCTCTTCTTCATTAAAGTAAAATAAGACACAAATTGAATTCATAACTTCTATGACATAAAACATAAAATAAATAAGATTTGAATTCAAGTATTTCATTTTATGTGCTTTTTTCCACCAAAAACTTTATCTTCAGTCACTGATTTAACATTTATTTAGTGAATGAGTTATCTGTCTGGATTTTGCTTATTGTGAAAAATTGAATGAAAAAAATTTACCATGTTGAACATTCTAATAATGAAATGCATTGTTTTATAAACCCTTTGATATAGTATGGAAGTATAATTATTCAAAATGAATTTTCGATTTTTCAATTATACCAACTTATAGCTCTTAATATGCTTCTCTTCAGTTAGAATATCCAAATATGCAGTCCCTTTAATTTCTCCAATATGTGTGCATGTTTAATCAACATTAATGTGTGTGTTGCCATGTATAGGGAGTTTTAAAAGCAAACTTTTTTTTGAAGTGTAGGACTTAATACCTACAGTAGAGCCCAAACATCCAGAGGCCAATCTCAAGTCTGGATTTTTTTGCAGGTGAAAATGTGGAAACATGATTGCAAACTAGGTGAATTTCTAAAGTGCTGTTCTACTTAGAAGGTGGTACGCTGTAATGGTGTAGGAAAACTGATAAATTTTCTTTCCTGATAAAGTCAATGTAGGACTGAGGGAGGATAAGTGAAGTCATTGTGAGAGTGTGTAGGAGGATGTGTAAAGTAGCCATTTAGAACCTTTTTCTCATATTGTGAGGATTGTAAAACACACTGTTAGTTCTTCTATGTCAGAGAGAATAAGAAAAGTATAAAAGTTGTTGTAATTCTTATTTAGCTTAACCGGGACACATAGCACTGGTTACAAAAGGAGATTATGAAACTAGAGGGATTGAATAGTATCTTTTCTGAATTTAAAGAGCCTGTTTTACCACTTACTTATGTATTTAGTGGCTTTGAAATACTTATTGCTGCCATTCTTTCACATTTAAATGTTTGAGAGTGATTGTCATCTCCAATTGTCCATCTGTAAAAAAATGGAACCATTTATTCTAAATACTGACTATTACAAAATTCAAGAAAGCAAAAAGGGTGATCAACAAATGCAGTCAGAAGTTCAGACAACTTATGCTATTTCCTTCCTTAAATGTATAATAATGACTGCTCATTTCATGACTCCTGTGAGGGAATGAATTATTTATTTGTCTTTAAAGTGAGTCCTCTTAGTAGAACAAAGCATGTTTTCTATGGTACAGTAAAGTTATGCGCTTTCTTAATTCTTTTGTGAACTAAGGAAGAGGTTAAGACTAGTTTAACAAGAATGATAAGGAAGTAAATAATTAATTTTTGAAATATTCTCAATAATTTTATAACAGAAACCCTCCCTTGCTATTTATTGTTTCTCACAATTACTACACATACACCATACACGTACTCTTATTCCTTGCCCAAACAGTTTACTCTAGTCTGTTCTGAGGGACAGATTTCCTGAAGGAAGTTTCACATGCTTCAAGAAATAATAATGTGCATGCACTGTATGAAAATATGTGTCAGTGGGAACATGTTAGAGGTTCTAAAATGAGAATCTGAAGCAAGGGTGATAAATAGAGTAGAGAACTTCGTCGTAAATGCAAGGGAAAAGGCATTCTAAGTCCTAGGAGAAGAAAAATAAACCAGCAGAATTAGAAAAATAATCTTCCATGTGAACATCTAACAATAATATTACATGTGTTATGGCTTCTGGCTTATATATGAACTGGCAATTGTTAAGAAAAATGCGCAGTGAGAGCAACAACAGATTACCTTTCAAATAAGTTAAATAGTTTTGACCTCTATCATATAATTGACAAATTTTATAGACCTAGTTCCATGTTAAAAAATAAATTGCATTTGTTAGTCTTCTATAGAGGTTATATTTAAAATGTGAATAATCCTGGCCTTAGATTCTTCTCTTTTGTTTTCAAAATAATGTATAATTTATTTATTTATAGAACTTTGAATTATTGTGAAATATACACACTAATAATAAAAGTTTTATTTAAATTTTATTTTTCTTGGATATTTTATGTATTTACATTTCAAATGTTATTCCCTTTCCCATGTCCCATAACCCTCTTCCCCAGCATGCTGCTACTCCCACCAACCCAGTCCCACCTCAATGCCCTGGCATTCCCCTACACTGGGGAAATGAGCCTTCGCAGGGCTTTTCCTCTTATTGATGCCGGATAATGTCATCCTCTGCTACATATGTGGCTGAAGCAATGGATTCCTCCATGTGTACTCATTGGTTGCTGGTTTAGTCCCTGGGAGATCTAGTGGTATCTGGGTGGTAGATATTGTTCTTTCTATGATGTTGCAAACCCCTTCAGCTCCTTCACCTTTTTCTCTAACTTCTCCATTAGAACAGGCATGGTATGCACTCATTGATAAGCGGATATTATCCCCAAAGCTTGGAATACCTAAGAAAAAATTCGCAGATCACATGAAGCTCAAGAAGAAGGAAGTCCAAAATGCTTCAGGATACTTCATTCCTTCTTAGAAGGGAGAACAAAATACTCACAGGAGGAAATTCACCGACTAAGAATGGAGCAGGGACCAACAAAAAAGGTCACCCAGAGACTGCCCCACCTGAGATAAATGCCAAATGCAGCCACTAAACTTTTTCTTTTCTTTTCTTTTCTTTTTTTTTTTTTTTTTTTCGGAGCTGGGGACCAAATCCAGGGCCTTGCGCTTGCTAGGCAAGTGCTCTACCACTGAGCTAAATCCCCAACCCCACCACTAAACTTTTAATGCAAACGGAATAATAGATCATAATGAAATAAAAAAGGGCAATTACAGAAGGACTTTTGCCCTCCGAGCTTAGATACAATAGTCTTTTGAGAACTTCTGCCATATGATTTTCATGTAAATATAAAATAAGATTTTTGTTATGCTATAGCATAACTATTTGTCTAAAGATATTATTTGGGTGAAGCTGAAAGCAGAAAGCCAATAAATGTTCACTCTATAAATATACTAATTCACCCTTCATTTTGAATACTAGGAACAATATGTTTTTCTAAAATATTCTTCTTTAACTTTTGTCAAAATGTAAATGTAAATATATTTAGACAGCATTTTCTATGATATTGTACATAATAGAATAATATAACATATGCAATAAATATTCTAGTTTTTACTACTTTAGACTTTTTGTACTTCTAAAGGCACGATATTTTTATATATTACAGTTATTAATATTTTTGAATAAATAATATTTCATTATTTAACATAATAAAATGTATGTTTCATTATGACATTCAAAATTGATTACAAAAGCTTTGATTTCTGTACCCAAGATAATACACAGCAAAAAGGTAATATAATACTAATAAAAGCTAGTATAAAAAATACCCATTTCTCTGTATCGAATAATAAATTCTACACATATGCAATTACCTTCTGTAGTAAATGTTATCATCAATAATAATTCTTAGTATTTCTAATATCACTGGACTTTTGACACAGTTGAAAATATGTAATTCCATATTCTTAAAGCATGGGGTGTCTAAACAATGTAGTGCCGCAGGCTTGTAACATGGCATATATGAATCACAGCACTAGTGATTTTTCTCTGCATTATAACCAAACCTCATAACAATAAAAATATCAACTAAATTTTATACAGAAACAGTTTTGGAAGATCTTATCAATATTTTGTTCACCACCAATTCATTTGAAGCCAAATGAAAAAAACTGGGATTTCAATATGATTTTCCCAAGAATTCAGAATGCACTGAGCTCAATATGGATATATGAAGTTTGTGGAGATAGTGGCTAGTAATATCAGTAGTTCTGGATGGCAGAAGATAATAGTTTGGAGAATAAATTTAGAGTATCAATTTTTTACACACAATGGTAATTAAAAAATATTTGAGTCCATTTTCAAAACTGGAATGTACAACAGGAGCATAGCTGAAAGTTTCTTAAAGTTGAATTAATGAAGATATTTCAAGAAATATCAATTTACACACCTAATAAGAATAATGATAAAAGAATGCTCATCTGTATGAGATATTTTCCCCCATAGAGTAGGCAACAATTCGGGAAGAGTACAATTGACTGGTACCATATTAACCATTATGATATTAGTAAGCACCTCATGCCTACTAGGCAAGTATTGCAGCATACAGGGTCCAGTGTTGAATAGCAAGAATTGTGACGTGTCTGTAAACTGAATGGTGAATAGAGGTGATAGGACCTACTTACATCAAGATGGAGAAGAAAGTCAATTTCACTCTGATGTTCACAGCAGTATCTGATCAGGAACTGTAGTCTCAATAATTGAGTATTTAAAGTAAGAAATGAACAAAACAAAAGACCACATTGGATGATTTCAAAGAATCTGAAGAACTAAGATTTTTTTATTCAAAAAGACAAAAGTATTAATGACATACTGATTTTTGAGTAAATTTACAGTGAGATTCATGATACTGTACTAGGAAAAATCCAGCTATTTTGATTCATGAAATTTACAAATATAGTTTTAAACATTGGTACTCAAGTGTATGTGAAAAATTATATGATTTAATACTTATATTTAACTTCATAATTCATGTGCAATTAACAACCTACAATACTAATTAAATAATTAGGATTCCTTATGTCATTGTTTTATAAAATAGAAAGACAATTTCAATTATTATTGATATCACAATTCTTCCTTTACCATAGCAAAACAATTGTGGAATTTTCAGTACTTCCAGCTTAATACATATATATATATATATATATATATATATATATATATATATATATATATCTTCTTTCTTATCTTTGCACATGAAGCTTTCTTCTACCTCTTTATGAATAAAGGCACATAAAATTTCACAATGAATGAAAGACACTTATTTGTCATGTCCACATTTATATCAGTAAACATAACCATCAACTAGATACACTAATACAAGTTAAGTTGCTAAAAGTTTTATATTCACTCTGTTTTTACAAGGCTGTAGACTGAATTACACCACAAATCATTTATCTCTCATCTGTTTTTCCAGTTGTATTGAGAAAAGGATTTACAATAAAAATACTGAATAAAGAATCTTTAATTATCACTGTAAATAAACCATATATATCATCATTCCTAAATAATAAATGAAATAATCTGGAATTTAAAGAAAATGCATTAGCTAAAATCAAAAATGATCTAGTCAGACTTATTGTGATATTTATACATTAGAAAAGCACAGCTTAAGACACAGAGGATCATTAGAGAGTCAATATGAATATAGTTTATTTGGAATAAATATGGGTAGATGGTACTCTGTGTTGTTTATTTTTTGGATATAAAATTGTTAGTTATCCATTGTTAGTCTATAAGCTGAAAGATCTTTGTTTATATTTACTCTAAAAGGGGGGTGCACATTTTTGTTTTTTCTTCCACTCAATCAATTTTGCATGTGTTTATGTTTTTCAAAATGTCTTGAAGCTGTGGATAAGGATAGAAATCAGGTGGTACACACTGGCGACTCAGAAAGATACCTCTTTGTTTCCTTTTTGGTGTGTACTGTGGGGGATAAAAGCCTGTACTATTTATTCATTATTGTCAGAGAATATCATTAGTCCTGACCAGTTAGAGAGGACCACTAAACACAGCTGGAAAAAAGAACCTGCAGCATTGTACAACAATGCATTTTTAATAGAATGATGACCAATTACATTATAGTTATGCCACATCTTCTGATATTAAGGACATGAATTTTCTGGATAAAGAGTTGATTACAAATAAATTTAAATTTAAAATAACACAAAGGTTAGCAGTTCGTTTAACCATGCTTCTTACCTTTTTTTCTTTGGCTAAAAATATCTACCAAAGTGATATGAAGTATCACAGGAATTAAAATTGTGTGAAGATATTATAAAAAATAAACATGCTGTTATTTGCCACAAATTATTAACATCATTCCCCATAAAAATAATGTGACATTAATGGAAGGATTATGTAAGGTCTCTGTTGATTTAGCAAACAGAAATATTTTGAGATAATTGACATATTTTCATTTTTCTGAGGGGATTACTATATTGGCCAACAACTACAACATTCTCTCCGTTTCTTTTTGTATCATTTAAATTCTCCATCTACTTTATTTTTAATCATTAGTGACAAAGAAACCATAATCTTATCTGTGTCAGAGGCATTTTTTCCTAATGGTAATTTCAATAACAGCTGAAAAGTAACTATGTGCTGTGATTATGCATTCCCAGGCCTGTCTCTCAGAATTGTGATCGATCTAGGTCTCCAAGGTAATTTAACAGTTCTCAGTCATAGAATTAAACATTTTTAAAGCAACATGGTATTTCCAAATAAATTTTCCGTAATGTACAGTTCTCTGTAAAGTAACTCACAATTTTTCCAAGTGCGAGAATCTTATCATTTTGTTGTTGTTGTTATTTGATTTTATCTCATTTGTTAATTTGATCCTTCAATTTTTGTATTCTTTTTTTTTCTCCATCTTTATTAAATTAGGTATTTCTTATTTATGTTTCAATTGTTATTCTCTTTCCCAGTTTCCAGGCCAAGATCCCCCTAACCCCTCCCCCTCCCCTTCTATATGGGTGTTCCTCTCCCCATCCACCCCCTATTATCGCCCTCCCTCCCAATAATCCTGATCATTGGGGATTTAGTCTTGGCAGGACAAAGGGCTACCCTTTCCACTGGTGTTCTTACTAGGCTATTCATTGCTACCTATGAAGTTGGAGACCAGGATCAGTCCATGTATGCCTTTGGGAAGTGGCTTAGTCCCTGGAAGTTCTGGTTGGTTGGCATTGTTGTTCATATGGGGTCTCAAGTCCCTTTAAGCTCTTTCTGTCATTTCTCTGAATCCTTCATCGGGGGTCCTGTTCTCAGTTCAGTGGTTTGCTGCTGCCATTCGCCTATGTATTTGCCATATTCTGGCTGTGACTCTCAGGAGATATCTACATCTGGATCCTGTTAGTCTGCACTGTTTGCTTTATCCATCTTATCTAGTTTGTAAATGTATGTATATATCTAGGCTGTATATGTATGGGCCACATGTGGGGCAGTCTCTGAATGAGTGTTCCTTCAGCCTCTGTCCTAAAATTTGCCTCCCTATTCCCTCCCAGGGGTATTCTTGTTCCCCCTTTAAAGAAGTGATGAAGCATTCACATTTTGGTCATCCTTCTTGAGTTTCATCTGTCCTATGCATTTAGGGTAATTCGAGCAATTGGGCTAATATCCACTTATCAGTGAGTGCATACCATGTGTGTGATCTTATCATTTTTATAAGGAGACAAAAGATCATGAATGGGCATTAGAAGCATATGTATTTGTTTTAATGTTTCATCATCAACTCCTTGGTCTCTGCACCTATCATTAGCAGATGCCTCAGTAGGCATGGTTAATTGTCACTCTTCCAGTCTATCTAGAGATTTTTTCCCCCAACAAATTGTGGCCACACAAATAATGATTTCAAGAGTTATTACTGGAATTTTAAAATCAATTCTAGCAAATGAACAAGGCTTAATATTCAAATACAGTTTTCTAGAATATACTGAGTAACTTTAATGGCTACCAAATGAAGATTAACATTGTTCTTTCTAATAGCAAATTCACTGCAGTAAAAAAAAGTTATTTGATTTTCTTTATTACTGAATATATGTTACAGATCCTAAGATATTTATAAAATCTATATGAAAGTATAATATGTATATTCTTACTAAGTTATAAATGAAAATCTTGAACTACAAGTACTATGTGGGAAGAGGATTTTTCTTCCCACAAACCATTGGGTTTTAAAGAAAAACGTTAGTCACAGTGTATGTTATTGCTTTAATTAATCGCCAGGGAATTTGCAGAGAGAACATTAGTATAGAACATGTGAGAACGTTAGTATAGATTATCAATATTGGCCTTGTTTCTCCATGAAAAATTGCAAATAAATTCCTGAATCTATCACACAATTGGTCAAATGGCATGAATAGATAAAGAGCAAAGACATTTTAAGCTTGATTATTTATTCTTGAATCAGGGAGATAGCTGACTAGGACATGATAAAGAAAAAGACTTAAAACCTTCTTCAAAAAGTAATAGTTGACGTAGTCACTTTTTCCCTGAGCTTTTAATGCTTAGTAAGTAGTAATATGTAGCACTTAAATCTTCAATATTATTTTCAATGAAGACATGATAAAGAAAATGGAGATGTACATTGTTATCAATTAGCAGTTGTGTGAATGTATATTATATATAAATATGAATATAAATATATAATGAGTATATATATATATATATGAGTGTATGTTTGTGTGTGTATGTACAAATATACAAATACAACATTATTTCTGATGTTGTATATGTATGGTTTATGGACTGACCATTTTGTATCAGAAAATGTTTTTTATTATTATTATTTTACATCCCATACATTGTTCCTCTCTCATTTACCTCTTCTACAATTCTTCCCCATCCTCCCTTGCCTTCTCTGACCTGGTAGGGGACCATTGGTCTCGCTCAGCCCACCAAGTCTCTATGTTTGAAACAGAAAACCCATTTTAAGGGTATTATCTTATGGAGAACTTAACTTTCCCTGTTTCAGAAGTATTTAGTTGCCTGTCGTTCCATGTCCAGAGATGTGAACCCATGAGATATTCCATTTGCTGTTAGCTTGTCACTGTTTATATCTTCACTCTGCAGCAATTTGAAAGAAAAACTGTTTTGTAGCAGACTTTCTCATATTCTGGTTTAAACGGTTTCCTCCCACACTTCCAAGGGATTCCCTGAGGTACAGAGCTCAAGTTGTGATATAGATGTAGCCATTGTGACTGAGTCTCCTCTCCAGGATCTGTTAATCTGTGCATTGTGTCTGGTTATCTTTCTGGGATAGTCATCATTTGCTACAAAGAGAAGATATTTGACAATTCTTATAACTACAATTATCTGTAAGTCTAAGGCTAAGGATTAGAATGTAGTAAGGCATTGTGTTGGTATAGTGGTGTGGAAGATCAATGAAATTACTGGCCTCTGGAAGTTTGCTGAGTTTCTAGTATCAGTCATGGTTTCCCTCCGATTGACTGGACCTGAAATCCAGTTAAACCTAATTTGGTTACCACTAATGTATGAAAGACACTAATAAGGCCTTTACAATTATCTTTCTATACTTGTCATTGTTTGTAGGGAGCAGCAAGGTCCTGCGCCCCGGGGATGGCCAGGTTTCTTCCTTCTGCTCCTTGTGAAAAACAAGTCCGGTTTCTGCCTTCCACTCCTTGAGAAAAACAAGTCCTTATTTGGCTGTTCCTGCTTGGCCTGGTCACTTCAGCATAGATACAACCTATATGTTATACCCACTCGGCTTGATAGGATTGGCCAGCGCTAGCTATTTAAGTGTGGTGTGGGGATTCCCCAGGGTCAGAAGATTGTATCAAGGTTCCTGAGTAAAACTGCTTGAAGATCTTCGCTGGTCGTGTCTTCCTTGCTGGTCGAGGTTAGGCGTGACAAGTGGTGACCCGTATGGGGATCCGGAGATCAGAACTTCTCACAGTCAGGGCAGTGCTGGAAAGTTTCCAAGGTAAGGCTGCTTGTAAACCTCCTTTTTCATTTGAAATCATTTTTGCCTATTGCTGTGAGGATTGTGTACAGTAACAGTGAGCTACACAATAACATGGGGAATTCACAATCCCACACAATTTTTCTGGCTCTTCAGGAGCTGTCTGAATCAAGAAAGTTGAAGATGAAAAGGAGCACCATAGAGAGGTTTCTGAGTGAATGCAATGCCATTGCACCCTGGTTCACAGTCTCTGGTAATCTTTCTGTTGCTTGTTGGGACAAGCTAGGTGAAGACTTAGACATTGCATGGTCCCAAGGAACCTTAAAACCCAGAGTTCAGGATTGGTAAAGATCTTTTCCCAATCTGTTGGTTGCCGTTTTGTCCTAACCACAATCTTTACCAATCCTACAACAGATAGAGGCCTTATTTCCAAAATATACAAAGAACTCAAGAAGTTAGACCGCAGGGAAACAAATAACCCTATTAAAAAATGGGGTTCAGAGCTAAACAAAGAATTCACAGCTGAGGAATGCCGAATGGCTGAGAAACACCTAAAGAAATGTTCAACATCTTTAGTCATAAGGGAAATGCAAATCAAAACAACCCTGAGATTTCACCTCACACCAGTGCGATTGGCTAAGATCAAAAACTCAGGTGACAGCAGATGCTGGCGAGGATGTGGAGAAAGAGGAACACTCCTCCATTGTTGGTGGGATTGCAGACTGGTAAAACCATTCTGGAAATCAGTCTGGAGGTTCGTCAGAAAATTGGACATTGAACTGCCTGAGGATCCAGCTATACCTCTCTTGGGCATATACCCAAAAGATGCCTCAACATATAAAAGAGACACGTGCTCCACTATGTTCATCGCAGCCTTATTTATAATAGCCAGAAAATGGAAAGAACCCAGATGCCCTTCAACAGAAGAATGGATACAGAAAATGTGGTACATCTACACAATGGAATATTACTCAGCTATCAAAAACAACGAGTTTATGAAATTCGTAGGCAAATGGTTGGAACTGGAAAATATCATCCTGAGTGAGCTAACCCAATCACAGAAAGACATACATGGTATGCACTCATTGATAAGTGGCTATTAGCCCAAATGCTTGAATTACCCTAGATCCCTAGAACAAACGAAACTCAAGACGGATGATCAAAATGTGAATGCTTCACTCCTTCTTTAAATGAGGAAAAAGAATACCCTTGGCAGGGAAGGGAGAGGCAAAGATTAAAACAGAGACTGAAGGAACACCCATTCAGAGCCTGCCCCACATATGGCCCATACATATACAGCCACCCAATTAGACAAGATGGATGAAGCAAAGAAGTGCAGACCGACAGGAGCCGGATGTAGATCGATCCTGAGAGACACAGCCAGAATACAGCAAATATAGAGGCGAATGCCAGCAGCAAACCACTGAACTGAGAATAGGTCCCCTATTGAAGGAATCAGAGAAAGAACTGGAAGAGCTTGAAGGGGCTCGAGACCCCAAAAGTACAACAATGCCAAGCAACCAGAGCTTCCAGGGACTAAGCCACTACCTAAAGACTATACATGGACTGACCCTGGACTCTGACCCCATAGGTAGCAATGAATATCCTAGTAAGAGCACCAGTGGAAGGGGAAGCCCTGGGTCCTGCTAAGACTGAACCCACAGTGAAGTAGTCTATGGGGGGAGGGCGGCAATGGGGGGAGGGTTGGGAGGGGAACACCCATAAGGAAGGGGAGGGGGGAGGGGGATGTTTGCCCGGAAACCGGGAAAGGGAATAACACTCGAAATGTATATAAGAAATACTCAAGTTAATAAAAAAAAAAAAATAACGAAGGAGTGAAACATTCACATTTTGAAAAAAAAAAAAAAAACCAGAGTTCACCCAGTTTGGCGTCTAGTGCGTAGTTGCTTGGAGGATCAAAGGTGCTGTCAGAAAGCGTTAGAAAAGGGACATGTGGCCCTTGAAATGCTCCAGGAAGAAAGATCGGAAAAGCAAGGAAGTACGAAAGAAACAGGTACGGAAAGATCAGATACAGACAGAGAGACGGAGGGGACGGATTCTGAGGATGAGTTACAGGAATTAATAGGACAAGTGGAAAGACAGACTTTAAAGCCAAAGCATAGGGAAAGGGGAAGTAAGTGTAAAATGGAGGGTGAACCCTCTGGATGACACCCATCTGCTCCTCCTCCATTTAATCCTGTAGAAGGGGGAAATAGAAGCCAGGGGCATACTTTCTGCCAAGAAGTGTGGAAGGCATTCCGCACAGAACTACATCTGGCCTATCCTGTTTATGTGGGTGCTAATCAACAAAGGTATCATGAGTCTTTAGACTTTAAGGTGATCAAGTCCCTGGTGGAATCAGTCAGGACATATGGCATTATGGCCTCATTTACCATAACTCAGGTTGAGGACTTACACAGATTTTGCATGACTCCTCGTGATTGGACTAACCTTGCTCAGGTTTGTTTTAGTCCGGGACAGTATTTGGACTGGAGAGCTTTTCTTATTGAGTTTGCCAATGAACAGGCTGCCACTAATTTGGCAGTGGGGGGCAGCCAGGCTGCCTGGGATAGGGATATGCTGCTGGGTCAGGGACGCTTTGCCAATGCTCGGACAGGGTATCCAGGACAGGTTTACCAACAGATTAATGAAGTTGCAACAAAGGCATGGAAATCTTTGCCTAATAAGGGAGAAGTGAGTGGAAACCTCACCAAGATCCTTCAAAGACCTATGGAGCCATTCTCTGACTTTGGAGCCCAATTAGTGGAAGCAGCGGGGAGAGTCTTTGGAGACCCCGATACTGCTATGCCCTTGATTAAACAGTTGTCCTATGAACAGTGCACAAAGGAATGTTGAGCCACTATCACTCCTTCCAAGAACAAGGGACTTGAAGCTTGGATGAAGGTCTGTAGAGAAATTGACTAATGTTGGACTTGCTGCTGCTGTTATGCAGATGATGCAGAGAAAAGGAGGAAGCTCAGGAGCGTGTTTTAAGTATGGTAAACAGGGGCACCTAAAAAGGCAATGTCCAGAAAAGAGAAGTCTAGTCAGTACAGGAAGTGGCCAACACCCAAGGCAACCAGGGCTGTGTCCCAAGTGCAAAAAGGGGAACCATTGGACTAATGAGTGCTGCTCGGTAAAAGCCATCAATGGGCAGCCTCTTAGCATGGGTTTTGGTGGAGCATGTCCAAAAAACGGACAGCAGGCCCCACGACTTCAGGGCCCACATATATATGGGGCAGTCAAGAATCAGGATGTAGAACAGAGTCACGACAGATGGTCATCCCTTCTCCATCCGAGGGGCCAAGGAGAGCCACTAAGGGCTCTGCAGGACTGGACCTCCGCTCCACCGCCAGACTCGTACTAACTCCTCGGATGGGGGTCCAGTTGATAGAAACTGATTTTAAAGAACCCCTTGAGCCTGGCACAGTAGGGTTACTTGTAGGGAGATCATCTACAGCTTTAAGAGGACTGCATGTCCATCCAGGAGTTATTGACCCAGATTATACCGGGGTAGTCAAGATCATGGTAGAATCACTGAAAGGGATTACTGCCATTTCCCCTGGGGACAGAATAGCTCAACTATTACTTTTACCTAGTCTTCATGAAAGATTTGCAGCCCAGTCCAGAGAGAGGGGAGAGAAGGGTTTCATTCCACAGGCTCTGACCTTACATTTTTAGCCTTGGGTTTAGACCAATGCCCAGGATCCTAGGACTGTTGGATACAGGGGCCGGTAGAAGTATAATAGCTAAGAAAGATTGGCCCTCTGGATGGCCAGTATAGGCCTCATCTCAAACATTATAAGGTCTCGGTTATGCAAGACCTCCTGATATGAGTGCAAGAAAACTGAGTTGGAGAGATCAGGAAGGGCATTCAGGAGTTATGCAACCCTATGTGTTGGATTTACCCATTTCCCTTTTGGGGAGAGATTTGCTGAAAGACATGGGTTTCAAATTAATTAATGAATATTCTGAAACTTCACAAAAGATTACGAAAAATATGGGCTATTTTCCTGGTAAAGGAATAGGGAAATACCTGCAGGGTAGGACTAGTCCTATAACTGCCCAACAGAGAGAAAGGAATCAGGACCTGGGTTTTTCCTAGAGGCCGCTGAGGAAGGCATCCCCATTACCTGGAAGACAGAGTAGCCGGTGTGGATTCCTCAGTGGCGGCTTTCCTCTGAGAAGCTTGCCACAGCGAAAGCCCTGGTAGATGAACAGCTGGCTATGAAGCATATAAAACCATCAGTGTCACCTTGGAATACCCCAATATTTGTGATTAAAAAGAAGTCAGGGAAATGAAGACTGTTGCATGATTTACGAGTTATTAATCAACAGATGCAAATCATGGGCCCAGTGCAACTCGGGCTTCCTATTTTGTCCTCTCTGCCAGCCTGTTGGCCTGTTGTAGTGATTGATATAAAAGACTGCTTTTTCTCCATACCTCTTTGTCCGAGGGATAGTGAAAGATTTGCTTTTACTGTTCCATCATTCAATCATGAAGAACCTGATCAAAGATATGAATGGGTGGTTTTACGACAGGGTATGGCCAATAGCCCTACTATGTGTCAACTTTTTGAGGGCAACACCATCGCCCCATTAAGACAGAAGTTTCCTGCACTGAGATGTGTCCATTTTATGGATGATATCCCTTTAACTGCAAAGAATGAAGAGATTTTAGATTTAGCATATGGAAATTTAGTTAAATTTCTAGAAGGTGGGGGATTGATTATTGCCCCTGAAAAAGTACAAAAAGGCAATCTTGTAAATTATTTAGGAGCAAAAGTAAGCCCTTATATCATTATTGAATTGATATGAATTGAGGAAAGATAATCTTAAGACTCTTAATGATTTTTAAAAATTATTGGGAGATATTAATTGGGTCAGATGTTATTTAAAATTACCAAATTATGAATTAAAACCATTGTATAATACTTTAGTTGGGGATTGGGCCTTGGATTCTCCTAGACAATTGACTGATGAAGCAAGGGAAGCTTTAAAGAAGGTTGAAAAAGTATTACAAGGTGCAATTTTACAGCGATGGAAGGAGGGTGCAGACATTGTGCTATGCATTCTAGCCACCTACATGCAGCCCACAGGATTTTTGTGGCAAGATGGTCCTCTGCTTTGGGTTTATCCCAGAACTTCTCCAGCTAGATTAGTACAGTATTATCTTACAACAGTTTCACGATTAGCCCTGAATGGGATCCAATAGTGCATACAATACTTTGGTGTTTCCCCAACCTCGATCATAGTGCCCTATACAGGTCAGCAGATGAAGATCTTGTGTGGCACTGTGGATGATTTGGCTATATTACGCTGTGGATTCCATGGAGAGATAGATAATCATTATCCAAAACACCCTTTGTTATCCTTTAAGGATCATCCTGTGATTTTTCCTAAGGTTACCTCCATTGTTCCTATAGAGGGGGCACCAAACATTTTTACAGATGGATCCAAAAATGGCTGTGGAGCCTATATGGTTGACCATCAAGAGCCAATTTTGTGTCAATATCAACTTGGCTCTCCACAAGTAATTGAACTCAAGATTGTGCTGGAAGTGTTTAAAAATTGTTCTTTTGCCTTTAATTTGCTCTCTGATTCATCATATGTTAATGCACTTAAGATATTAGAAGTGTCTGGCCCTATTAAAACTAGCAGCATGGTATGCCAGCTGCTGAGGGAATTTCAGGAATTGATCTGGAAAAGAGGTCACAAGTTTTTTGTCCAACATATTAGAGCTCATACAAGTTTGCCTGGTTCTCTCAGTGAGGGAAATGATCTTGTGGATAGATGTACCCAAATGGAGTTAATCTTCTTAAGCTCATCATTGGATCAAGCCCAACAGTTTCATCAACAATTTCATGTGCCTACTAAAACCTTACAGCATAAGTTTCATCTGTCTCGAGCAGATGCTCGACAGATAGTTTTAGGATGTCAACAGTGTATCACTTCTCACCATCCCCCTAGTGTAGGGGTTAATCCTAGGGGCCCCTACCCCTAAAGATTTGGCAAATGGATGTAACTCACATATCTGCATTTGGGACTCTAAAATACATTCATGTTTCTGTGGATACTTGTTCAAGTGTCATTCATGCTACCCCTATGAGTGGAGAAAAGGCACGCAATGCTATTGGACACTGCCTAGAAGCCTGGGCTGCTTGGGAAAGCCTCAACACTTAAAAACTGATAATGGCCCAGCATACACTGCCCAATCATTCAAATCTTTTTGTAAACAGATGGATGTGCAATTGAGCCATGGCCTGCCTTATAATCCCCAAGGACAAGGTATTGTTGAGTGAGCTCATCGCACATTAAAGGAATGCCTAATTAAACAAAAGGGGGGAATAGGCCATGGTAAAACCCCAAGTAACAGATATTCTTGGCCCATTTTACTCTTAATTTTTTTAATTTTGGATGATGATGGCCTTTCTGCCACTGACCGACATCAATGTCGGGCGGGCATGTTGAAAAGTTATATGAAATGGAAAGATGTGATCACTGGCTTATGGCATGGGCCAGATCCCATGCTGGCATGGGCGAGAGGGTCTGTTTGTGTGTTTCCTCAGGACCAGCAAGGTCCGTTGTGGGTCCCTGAAAGATTGACCAGGAGGTGCAACAAGAATGAAAATCCTGCTGTTGCTGACACTTCTCGGTGTGACCCAAGTGCTGGTCCAAACGGAGCCCAGGTGGGGGATACTATCGGTGTTCCCGAGATTCATGCCGATACGTCATGACCTTTAATTCCACTCCTCTAATTTGTCTAAACAATTGTCAAGTTATCTACTGGGTAATTGGACTGGAGAATTTGATTTCTTAATGGATCAGCTACGTGTAGCCATCGTGACTGTGATCTCCACACGTGCGGATGCTGGACTGGCTACGTGACTGTCATCTTGGATTGCTGCTGCTATGAATCATCTGAGGAGTGGGTGGGTATGGGAGCTCTAGCCATACTCTTGCTGCTGGTCTCCCTAGTGAGCCTGTGGTGTTTGTGCAGGATGAGGTTCGTACAGAGGCAGCATGCGGTCATGGTCGTGCAGGCATTTGCAGTCATTGAGGCAGGACAGTCCCCCCAGGCATGGAAAACAGTCATATAAGACTTACTCTACTGGGCCCTGTTTCCCCTGGCATATTCCATCGTCCCTGAGGATATCGAGTGACCCTACTCAGTGACAGGCAACTTCCCTTCTCACCTAAGACATGGAGCCTTGAGGACAACAAGGTAATCCTACGACGGGTACACGAAGGGACAATCCTAAGATGAGGGTGGGGGGTCACTGTGCTCAGTATATGCCAGTGTCATCTGGGTGCCAATAAAACAAAAAGGGGGAACAGTAGGGAGCTGCGAGGTCACGCACCCCTGGGATGGCGCAGGTTTCCACCTTCCACTCCTTGTGAAAAACAAGTCCGGTTTCCACCTTCTGCTCCTTGAGAAAAACAAGTCATTCTTTGGCTGTTCCTGCTTGGCCTGGTCGCTTCCGAGTAGATACAACCTATCCGCTATCCCCACGTGGCTTGCTAGGATTGGGCAGCGCTAGCTATTTAAGTGTGGTGCAGGGATTCCCTGGGGTCAGAAGACTGTATCAAGTTTCCTGAGTAAAACTGTTTGAAGAAGATCTTCACTGGTCGTGTCTTCCTTGCTGGTCGAGGTTAGGCACGGCAATTGTTATTCATAGATGACACAGCTAGGTAAGAGTATGACCTACTGTGTAACTTGCTTAATATTTTCTGGTTCCATGGAAGCTAAGCTGCAAACAAGGGGCTTTTAGGGAAAGTATAGATAAATTAAAGTGATTCTTATTTTCTAAGTGTATTTTCATTTTCAGCAATAAGGGCTAAATTTTGACCTCAAATAGTCAACCAAGAAAAATAGCTATGATCTCTCTCTCTCTCTCTTTGTATATAAACACATTCACATGTTATATGCATTATATATTATAATACATGTAACATTTGTTATTTAGTATGTATATAAATTATATATAATGCCTTACATATTGTGATGCTATTACAATTTTCAGGCACACTATACTGATATTTCTAAGTATAAAATATTCATAAAATTAAAGTAGTATATTTTAATCTGGGCAGGATAGCACATATCTTTAATCTCAGCATTAGAAAGGTAGAGGTGGGAATATCTCTGTGGGTTTGATACTAACCTACTTTGCAACTAAGTTCTAAGACAGCCAGGACTGTTACATAGGCAGAAAAACCCTGTTTCAAGAAACCAAATACGCAAGAAAGTAAATAAATAAATAAATAAATAAATAAATAAATAAATAAATAAGTTAATTTTAGGCATTTGATGTTCAAACAAGAATCACTCCTTTATGATCTGATATTATCTCAGCTTTCACAGCACATTCATATATCCTCTTCCTCTCAGCTTTCAAAGCAATTCTTATAGTCAAGACACACTACTTCTAATATAGTATAATAGAAGAAACAGAGAACGTTATGAAATTAAACAATTTACTGAGGCCAAAGAGCCAGTGAATAGCAGTCTGTTTTGAGATGCTGTCATCGTTCTGAATTTTTATTAAACTATATATATATATATATATATATATATATATATATATATATATATATATATATATGTGATTTGCCCAAAATCAACAAGAGGAGAAAACAGGCCATAAGTTGATCAAAAAAGTAGTCATTTATGGTAAATTATTCAGGTTAAACTATTATGGAAAAATATTGCAGATGGAAGAAGAGAAAAACAAAGAAACAAAGAAAATCTCTATGATTCCATAAGAGATTCATAAGCTCTCTAGAATTAGTTTCTTCTTGGTGGTTATTAGACATGTTTTTCCAAATTATTTCCATGCAATTATTATCTCTGTGTATGGAAAACAACTATCCTGTGAAAATGTGTTTGGTAGTATGAAATTAGTAATGCACAGGAGCAAAGGCTGATAGCTTGTTGTCTAATGGAGGAGCTGAGTCCCGAAAGATTTGGCTCTGTACAAAAGTTGAATGGCAATTAAGGCAAGTAAGCATGAATCTGAAAAGGAAGCTGAGATATTCAAGTCCTAATTATAGCACAGCAGTATACAGCCTCATTGTGAGGAAGCAAGGGGTGGAGAATGTTTTATCAGGGCCAGTGACCACTGGAATAATTAAACAAGATCCACTAGCAAGAACACTTAGTTCTTTGAAGAATATGCCATACACTATTAACATGGAAGTGAATCAAGATAAAGCAGGAAGAACAACTACTTTGTTCCTCTTCCCTTTTTTCCTACAAATTCCTAATCTCTGAATCCAGTCTACATTCCAAAGATGTTGTAGGTACCATAATTTGTCAAGTCCCTTAAGGGTTACATAGTATGGTAAGTATTCAGAGATTATTGTTTACTTTTTGTCTGTCTCTTATCCAATTAGCTACTTTGTTTTTAATTTTAAAACACCTTCTCTCTCCCCTTGGAATCTGGACAGTAATTGACCTAATATTCCTTTGTTCCATTTTTTTTTCTCTCAAAGACCAATTAACCCAATAGACTTAATTTTCTGATTATCACTTAAAGTAAGAAAGTTCAGTGAGAATTAGTTCTCTACATAATGGAAGCATTATAAAAAGTTCTTTTGAAGCAAACATTCATTTTGTAGCATGCATTAGAGGAGGAAGGTTTATTTGAGAAGTGGACAATTTCAATGTTCTCTGATGATGTACTGTCTCTTTTTAAAGGAGACAGCCCTGGCTAAAAGCAGAATCAATACTGCCATTCAATTCTATGCCTTCGTTTCTGAATGCCCTGATATTACATCCACTCTGAATATTTAAAAGCTCTGGCTAACCCTGCTGTGATGGCTCTGGCTTTCACAAGTAAGTGTTGATTGTGAAGAATGACTAGGGGATCTAACTGCTATACCATTATTTAGTATTTTTATTGTTCAAAGACATGTCCTTACTTTATATTCCCTGCTGATTTTTATGATTAATGGATGTGTCCCTTTCTCGGGCAACTTTTGAATAAGTCACTGACTGAATGGTTATAACTATAAAGATGTTCTTCCAACCTGTCTTACCTACCTAGAAAACTGGCAGAGATAACAACATAAGGAATGGTGAAAGCTTCAGCAATTGTAAAAAAAAATCTATTTATGAAACTATCTTGCCTTCAGGTTAGAATGAGATCTTTTAAAATATTAATGTTAAAATGAAAATGGGGCTCACATTTCTCATAATTAAAAAAGAATCATAATCATTTAAAATTACTTCTCTTATTTGTAAGATCTTAAGATAACTAAATCATTGTCTCCTTCCTTTTTCTCAATCTACATATGGTCTTTTCCAGCTATAATGACTATGAACCATAACAATGGCCTTCATCACACACACACACACACACACACACACACACACACACACACTCACACACATACACACACACACAAACCAAAACCATAAAGATGCTATAAAGTGAAGTATACATTGGTGATAACCAAAAGTATAATAACTGAACTTGAGAACTGCTCATTGAGAGTCTTGTGCTCTCAATGTCAGTGTCTTGTGCTCAAATCTCTCTAACTATGAAATGCTAGTGAATTTATGGGTCCTGAAGGAGAACCTACAACTACCATTTTGCCAAGGGAGCATGATTTCTACCTACATTCCTTTTGTCCTTATCCCCATAAATATTGTTGACTAGTCAAAAGCAAGAGAGTGCTATGTGAATGTTCTCTGTCAAGAAGGATATTTAAAGAGATCATATGAGTATGTAAATAGGGATTAGTTTACATTCATTGAAGATATTACTTAACATTTCTAAAACTCATCTCACTGATCCAACAGTTTACATATTTTTACTACTTAAAATTATATATTCATAAATTATTATATAGACATAGCAAAAATTATACTTGATCTGTCATTTTCGGTCTCATCAAAATAATTTATAGTGACATAAGTCAAATAATATAAGAAGAAGGTAATAGAATATGCATGGAGGGAGTGAATAAAGACATCCTAAATCTAGAGTACTGGAGTGATGAGGTAGGATTAGTCTACATTGAGCTTTGCCAAAATATAGCATATAAATTTTTATGATCTAACGCATTACCATAGTAATGTATATTATTGACACAAAAGATAAAATATTCATGGCTTCATGTACTGACATAAAAATATGAGGAAATCATATAAAATATTTTAAATAATGATGTTGGATAGAAATGTGAAGTCATGAATAGGATATGAATTTTATGGTTCCATTTGGATATTAAAAAGGTGGGTACATAACATTATTCATAATTTATTAACAATAATTCATGATTATTTGTCATTTCAAAGTAGAATATACTGTGAAAAGTATAATAGCATATGAAGCAAATCATGTACTCTAAAAGGAAGCTGTCCAAGATAGCTATACTCAGGATCCATGGAGGATAACCAGGCAGCTTAAGAAAAAAAATTTCCAAATTAGGACCATTTCACACATATTCTGTCATTGAAAACATGGGAAATGTAAGCATTGATACTTCCTGCAGATAATACTTACTGCTTTCTCTGTGTTGAAAACACTATAAAAATAAAATAAGGGGATATATAACGAAAAGACAAAAAGATACTAAAAAAATATTAAACCAGGTTAGTAAATTCCAAAGGGTTTGGTAGATGTAAAGAATACATAGCTTTGTTGTGGTGACAACTATAATCCCAAAACACAGGAGGAAAAAACCAAATAATCACTACATGATTAAAGACATTCTGAATTACATGGTGACTTCCAGGCCAGTCTGCATACATAATCAGACACTGTCTTAAATACAAAGACCATATTTTACAGTGGCTAGCAAGATTGTTCAGTCACTAAAACCATCACTACTCTTCCAAAGCACCAGACTTTGGTTGCAAGCACTTGTAGTAGGTTGCTTACACCTTCTTATAACTCCAGCTCTAGGAGATTCCGTATACGTTTCTGCATTATATAAGCATTTTCACCTATGCACATACACAGCAAAAAAATTTGCATAATTAAAAAATCTGAACACACTGTTACAATTCCAAGTACAGAATGTGGATTTGGCTCACCATTCATTTTGCAGTGACAAATCATATCTTAAAACTTTCACATCCTTTTTTTTTTTTGAAAGGACAGGATGGTTTATTAATCTCCTAGAAAAAAATGAAGATTTACTCATCACACTTATAGAAATTTATACTGGTGAATGAGCTCTACCTTTTGGGTCTCACATTGGTTTTGTTTTGTTTTGTTTTTTATCTTTATTAACTTGAGTATTAATTTGAGATTTACATTTCAGTTGTTATTCCCCTTCCCGGTTTCATGTCCAAAATCCCCTTCCTGCCCCCCCTACCCTTCTATATGGGCTTCCGCTCCCAAAACTTGCCCCATTACCACCCTCCCCACAACAATCACATTCACTGGGGGTTCAGTCTTGGCAGGATCAATGTCTTCCCCTTCCACTGGTGCTTACTCAGCTATTCATTGCTACCTATGAGGTTGGAGCCCAGGGTCAGTCCATGTACAGTCTTTGGGTAGAGGTTTAGTCCCTGGAAGCTCTGCTTGGTTGGCATTGATGTTGATATGGGGTCTCTAGACCCTTCAAGCTCTTCCAGTCCTTTCTCTGATTCTTTAAACGGGGGTCCCATTCTCAGTTCAGTGGATTACTGTTGGCATTCGCCTGTGTATTTGCTGTATTCTGGGTGTGTCTCTCAGGAGAGATCTAAATCCGGTTCCTGTCAGCCTGCACTTCTTTGCTTCATTTGTCTTATCTAGTTTGGTGGCTGTACATGTATGGGCCACATGTGGGCAGGCTCTGAATGGGTGGTCCTTCTTCCTCTGTTCTAAACTTTGCCACCCTACTCCCTGACAAGGATATTCTTGTTGCCCTTTTAAAGAAGGAGTGAAGCATTCGCATTATGGTCATCCCTCCTGAGTTTCATGTGCTCTGTGCACCTAGGGTATTTCAAGCATTTGGGCTAATAGTCACTTATCAATGAGTGCACACCATGTGTGTTTTTCTGTGATTCGGTTACCTCACTCAGGATGATATTTTCCACCTATGAATTTCATACAGTCATTGTCTTTGACAGCTGAGTAATATTCTTTTGTGTAGATGTACCATATTTTCTGTATCCATTCCTCTGTTGAAGGGCATCTAAGTTTTTTCCAGCTTCTGGCTTTTATAAATAAGGTTGCTATGAGCATAGTGGAGCACATGTCTTTGTTATACGTTGGGGCATTATTTGGGTATATGCCCAAGAGAGGTATAGCTGGGTCCTCAGGTAGTTCAATTTCCAAATTTCTGAGGAAACTCCAGACTGATTTCCAGAATGGTTGTACTAGTCTGCAATCCCAACAACAATGGAGGACTGTTATTCCTTCTCCACTTCCCAACCAGCATTTACTGCCACCTGAGTTTTTTTTTTATCTATATTAACTTGAGTATTTCTTATTTACATTTCGATTATTATTCCCCTTCCCGGTTTCCAGGCCAACATCCCCCTAGCCCCTTCCCCTACCCTTCTATATGGGCTTCCCCTCCCCATCCTCCCCCCATTACCACCCTCTCCCCAAAAATATTAGCTATTCTCACTGGTGTGAGGTGAAATCTCAGGGTTGTTTTGATTTGCATTTCCCTTATGACTAAAGTTGTTGAACATTTCCTTAGATGTTTCTCAGCCATTCAGCATTCCTCAGCTGTGAATTCTTTGCTTAGCTCTGAACACCATTTTTTAATAGGGATACTTGTCTACCTGTAGTCTAACTTCTTGATTTTTTATATATTTTAGATATAAGACCTCTATCTGTTGTAGGATTGGTAAAGATCTTTTCCCATTCTGTTGGTTACCATTTTGTCGTAACCACACTGTCCCTTGCCTTACAAAAGCTTTGCAGTTTTATGAGATCCGATTTGTCAATTCTGGACCTTATAGCATAAGCCATTGGTGTTTTGATCAGGAAATTTTCTCCAGTGCCCATGTGTTCGAGATGCCTTCCCACATTTTTTTTCTATTAGTTTGAGGGTATCTGGTTTGATGTGGATGTCCTTGATTCACTTGGACTTAAGCTTTGTACAGGGTGATAACCATGGGTCGATCTGCATTCTTGTACATGCTGACCTCCAGTTGAACCAGCACCATTTGCTGAAAATGCTACCTTTTTTCCATTGGCTGGTTTTGGTTTCTTTGTCGAAAATCAAGTGACAATAGGTGTGTGGGTTCATTTCTGGGTCTTCAATTCTACTCCACTGGTCTATCTGTCTGTTTGTTTACCAAATACCCTGCAGTTTGTAACACTATTGCTCTGTAATACTGCTTGAGTTCAGGAATAGTGATTACCCCAGAAGTGCTTTTATTTTTGATAGTTTTAGCTATCCTGGGTTTTTTGTTATTGCACATGAATTTGCAAATTGTTCTGTCTAACTATCTGTAGAATTGGATTGGTATTTTCATGGGGATTGCATTGAATCTGTAAATTGCTTTTGGTAAAATGGCCATTTTTACTTATGTTAATCTTGCCAATCCATAAGCCTGCAAGATCTTTCCATCTTCTGAAGTCTTCTTCAATTTCTTTCCTCAGAGGCTTGAAAGTCTTATCATACAGATCTTTCACT
This sequence comes from Rattus norvegicus, assembly GCF_021556685.1. Classification (NCBI taxonomy): domain Eukaryota; kingdom Metazoa; phylum Chordata; class Mammalia; order Rodentia; family Muridae; genus Rattus; species Rattus norvegicus. The sequence continues at coordinate 53,274,231 of NC_141547.1, read as the reverse complement.
TGCTTGCTTAAAGTCACACTGAGGTATTTTATATTATTTGGGACTATTATGAAGGGTGTCATTTCCCTAATTTCTTTCTCCACTATTTCTCTTTTGTGTAGAGGAAGGCTACTGATTTATTTGAGTTAATTTTATACCCAGCCACTTTGCTGAAGGTGTTTATCAGGTTTAGTAGTTCTCTGGTGGAACTTTTGGGATAGCTTAAATATACTATCATATCATCTGCAAATAGTGATAATTTGACTTCTTCTTTTCCATTCTGTATACCTTTGATCTCCTTTTTTTGTCTGATTGCTCTGGCTAGAACTTCAAGAACTATATTGAATAAGTAGGGAGAGAGTGGGCAGCCTTGTCTTGTCCCTGATTTTAGTGGGATTGCTTCATGTTTCTGTCCGTTTAGTTTAATGTTAACTACTAGTTTGCTGTATATGGCTTTTACTATGTTTAGGTGTGGGCCTTGAATTCCTCTTCTTTCTAGGACTTTTATCATGAAGGGGTGTTGAATTTTGTCAAATGCTTTCTCAGCATCTAATGAAATGATCATGTGGTTTTGTTCTTTCTGTTTGTTTATATAATGGACTATATTGATGGTTTTCTGTATATGAAGCCATCCCTGCATGCCTGGGATGAAGCCTACTTCATCATGGTGGATGATTTTTTGATGTGCTCTTGCATTTGGTTTGCCAGAATTTTATTGATTATTTTGCGTCGATATTCATAAGAGAAATTGGTCTGAAGTTCTCTTTCTTTGTTGCGTCATTCTGTGGTTTAGGTACAAGAGTAATTGTGGCTTCATAGAAGGGATTCGGTAGTGCTCCATTTGTTTCAGTTTTGTGGAATAGTTTAGACAGTATTGGTATGGGGTCTTCTATGAAGGTCTGATAGAATTTTGCACTGAACCTGTCTGGACCTGGGCTCTTTTGGTTGGGAGACCTTTAATGCCTGCTTCTATTCCCGGAGGAGTTATGTGGTTGTATAAATGGTTGATCTTTTCCTGATTTAACTTCAGTCCCTGCCATCTGTCTAGGGAATTACCATTTCCTGCAGATTTTCAACTTTTGTTGACTATAGTCTTTTATAGTAGGATCTGATGATTTTTTTTGAATTTCCTCTGATTCTGTAGTTATGTGTCCCTTTTAATTTCTGATTTTGTTAATTTGCACACACTCTCTGTGTCCTCTTGTTAATCTGGCTAAGGGTGTATCTATCCTGTTGACTTTGTCAAAGAACCAACTTTTGGTTCTGTTGATTCTTCCTATGGTCCTTTTTGTTTCTACTTGTTTGATTTCAGCTCTGAGTTTGATTATTTCCTGCCTTCTACTCCTCCTGAATGTATTTGCTTCTTTTTGTTCTAGAACATTTAGGTGTGCTGTCAAGCTGCTGATATATGCTCTCTCTTGTTTCTTTCTGCAGGTACTCAGAGCTATGAGTTTTCCTCTTAACACAGCTTTCATGGTGTCCCATAACTTTGGATATGTTGTACCTTCCTTTCCATTAAATTCTAAGAAGTCTTTAATTTCTTTCTTTATTCCTTCCTCGAAGAGGTTATCATTGAGTAGGTCATTGTTCAACTTCTATGGGTGTTCTTCCCTTATTGTTTTTGAAGTCCAGTTTAATGCGTGGTGGTCTGATAGCACACATGGGATTATTTCTATCATTCTGTTACTGTTGAGGCCTGTTTTATGACCGATTTATGGTCAATATTGGAGAAAGTAACATGAGGTGGAGAGAAGAAGGTATATCTTTTTGTTTTAGACTAGAATGTTCTATAAATACGTGTTAAGTTCATTTGGTTCATGATTTCTCTTCGTCTGTCTGTGTCTCTGTTTAATATCCGTTTCCATGATCTGTCCATTGATGAGAGTGGGGTGTTGACATCTCCTACTATTTTTGTGTGAGGTGCAATGTATCCTTTGAAGTTTAGTAAGATTTCTTTTATGTATGTAGGTGCCCTTGCATTTGGAGCATAGATATTTAGGATTGAGAGTGCGTATTGGTGGATTTTTTCCTTTGATGAATATGAAGTGTCCTTCCTTATCTTTTTTGATGTCTTTTATTGAAAATCCATTTTTTTTATTAGAATGGCTACTCCATCTTGCTTCTTCAGACCATTTGCTTGGAAAGTTGTTTTCCAGCCTTTCACTCTGAGGTAGTGTCTGTCTTTGTGAGTTCTGTTTCCTGTAGGCAGTAGAATGCAGGGTCCTCATTGCATATCCAGTTTGTTAATGTATTTCATTTTATTGGAGAGTTGAGAGCATTGATGTTGGGAGATATTAAGGAATAGTTATTATTGCTTTCTGTCATATTCATATTTGGATGTGAGATTATGTTTGTGTGCTTTTCTTCTCTTTGTTTTGTTGCCAAAACGATAAGTTTCTTGCTTTTTCTAGGGTGTAGGTTGCCTCCTAATGTTGGGCTTTACAATTTATTATCCTTTGTAGTGCTGGATTTGTGGAAAGCTATTGTGTAAACTTCGTTTTGTCATGGAATATCTTGGTTTCTCCATATAGGTTAATTGAGAGTTTTGCAGGATACAGTAACCTGGGCTGGTATTTATGTTCTCTTAGGGTCTGTATGACATCTGTCTAGGATCTTCTGGCTTTCATAATCTCTGGTGAGAAGTCTGGCGTGATTCTGAAAAGTCTGCCTTTATATGTTACTTGATATTTTTTCCTTACTGCTTTTAATATTCTTTCTTTGTTTTGTGCATTTGGTGTTTTGACTATTATGTGATGGTAGGATTTTCTTTTCTGGTCCAATCTATTTGGAGTTATGTAGGCTTCTTGTATGTCTATGGGCATGTCTTTCTTTAGGTTAGGGAAGTTTTCTATGATTTTTTTCAAGATATTTACTGGTCCTTTGAGCTGGGAGTTTTCACTCTCTTCTATACCTATTATCCTTAGGTTTGATCTTCTCATTGAGTCCTTGATTTCCTGTATGTTTTTAACCAGTAGCTTCTTCTGTTTTACATTATTTTAGACCGTTGTGTCGATGATTTCTATGGAATCTTCTTCTGGGTTTCTCTCTTCTATCTCTTGTTTTCTGTTTGTGACGCTTGTACCTATGTCTCCTTGTCTCTTCCTTTGGTTTTCTATATCCAGGGTTGTTTCCCTGTGTCCTTTCTTTATTGCTTCTATTTCCATTTTTAATTCCTTCACCTGTTTGATTGTGCTTTTCTGGAATTCTTTCAGGTATTTTTGTGATTCCTCTCTATTGGCTTCTACTTGTTTATTTATTGTTTCCTGCATTTCTCTAAGGGAGTTCTTCATATCTTTCTTGAAGTCCCCCAATATCATGATCAGATGTGATTTAAAGTCAAGATCTTGCTTTTCTGGTGTGTTTGGATATTCAGCGTTTTCTTTGGTGGGAGAATTGGGCTCCTATGATGCCATGTAGTCTTGGTTTTTGTAGCTTGGGTTCCTGTGCTTGCCTCTCGCCATCATGTTGTCTCTGGTATTACCTTTTTCTGCTATTTCTGACAGTGGCTAGACCATCCTGTAGGCCTGTGTGTCAGGAGTGCTGTATACCTGTTTTCCTGTTTTCTTTCATCCAGTGAAACATGGGAACAGAGTGTATGCTTTCGGGCGTGTAGTCTTTCCTGCCTACTGGTCTTCAGCTGTTCCTGTGGCCTGTGTCCTGAGTCTACCAGGCAGGTCACTTGGAGCGGAAAAGTTGGTCTTACCTGTGGTTCCGTGACTCATGTTGCTCGTGGGGGCCTGCTTTTGTGCTCTCTGTGAGGTTGGCAACCAGGAGGGCCTGTGTCGCCTTTTCCTGGGGACCCCTGCTCACTGGTGTCCCAGATGGCATTATGTGTTTCCCTCTGGTGTCAGAAATGTGGGCAGAGTGTAGTATCTTCTGGCTTCCCAGGTGTGTCTGCCCCTCTGAAGGTTTAGCTCTCCCTCCCATGGGATTTGGGTTCAGAGAACTGTTGACCGGTTCCTTTCAGGTCCGGGCAAAGTCTGGACTGCAGTTAATCTGCTGTTCGAGTACCCCTATCTTCCACTTTCCAGAGGCCATATACAGTTTCCTCTTGTGCCAGGGATGTGGGCAGGGGTGGGCAATATTGATGGTCTCTCCCGCTCTGCAGTCTCAGGAGTGCCCACCTGTCTGGGCAGTGAGCTCTCTCTCCCAAGGAGTTTGGGAGTAGTGAGCTGGTGGAAACTTTCATATTCTTTTAGTGAGATCATATGAGCAAACCTATCAGGAAAAATGCTTCTCATTTTCTTAAAATGACTAAGCTTGGAAACACTCAACTCTCAATCATGTTTTAAAATAAGAAAAGGATGTATACATTCAATTAAAGACTTGAACAAAAATGCTGAGTGGAGCTTTATAATTGCCAGAAGTTAGAAGCCACCTGTCATATTTTATTTTCAGGTTGCAGTGAAAAAATTATGTGACAAAGCAACTCAATGGGTAAAGAATTTCCATTCAGAGTGTGAGATAAAAACAATTGTAACAAAGATATTAGAATAATAGAACTATAAGCCAGGTGATCAAAAATTTAAAAATATGTACTTGAAATTTAGATGTTAATGGATGCTTATTCTTATTTATTCATTTTTAATTTTTCTATAGTCAATGATCAGAATCTAGGTAATGGTGGAACTCACAGTAGATGAAACTGGTTATTTATATTGATGTAATCCATCAGAACTCCAGATCCATGGTGGTTATAGGCTTTATAAAATTGATAAATAATATTCATAGATATACCAACTGAGTTTTTTATTTGATGCAGGACCAATTTTTTCTTTATTGTTTATCTACCAAATTAAGATTTTCTGAGTAGTAGCCATAAAATTGCCACACTATCACTATAATAATTATTCTCATGGCTTAATAATTATTAGATGTTTATAAAAATGCATAATTTGTAAGTAAGTATTAATATGTGTAACAGGAATCATGAATAAAAGTGTAATTATTTGGCTTAAAATGATACAGAAAAAAGAGAGAATATTTACTGTGTTATTTCAATCTCACAAATGAATGCAAATGTATTAATTTTGTATTCTACAGTTTTAATTATTTGTATTCAAATATGACCCCAAGTATTGAATTGACAATTCCAAAAATAATAAATGTTATTAAATTCACTCACCTTTCTATTTAGAGCTGAACATATTTCCTTTCTTGCTTTGAATATTCATCTGTGATGTAGTTCTTAATTCAGCATCCCTATAGTTAACAGTATGTCAAACACCTGGTGGATGTTGCTTGCTTCTTGTATCATCCACCAGGTTGAACATCAACAGTTAGCATTTCTGTGTTCAATTAACCCTCATTTGGTATTCTATTGTGCTAAAGTAACCACATTTGCCTCAAGCTATCAATACACATTGTTCAGTACAACTTGTAGCTCAGGTTGTCTGTTCTGAAAATGTCAGAGAGAAGAAAAATCACTACTTATAATATGAATACTAAAGAAGGAATCCTTTAATGTAGTCTGGTACGATGAGTTGATGAAAACCTACTTTCTTCTAGCAATCTGAGTCTAAAGGAGAGGTTCACAGAACAAATAAAGAAATCGTATCAACAATCCTATCTCCTGAAGACACTGTTTCTTCAAGGAATCATGTCAGAGAGGTTCTAACATCTTGTATAAGAAACACAAATTTCTTATCATAGATTGACTGGGTATGGGAAAATGAGTAGAGTCTTCCATGGTCTTTCCTAAGTCAGAATTGTCTGCTTTTGTGGAACAAAAAGAAGCACACACACTCAAGAAGAGTATATGGCAGGAAATAATCAAACTCAGGACTGAAATCAACCAAGGAGAAACAAAAAGAATTAAAGAAAGAATCGACAATACCAAGAAATAATTCTTTGATAAAATCATCGAGATAAATAAATCCTTAACTAAACTAATTAAAAGACACAGAGACAGTATTGTAATTAACAAAATCAGAAATGAAAATAGAGACACACAGTTCTCTGCACCCAAATCCCGTGGGAGGGAGAGCTAAACCTTCAGAGAGGCAGACAAGCCTGGGAAACCAGAAGAGACTGCTCCCTGCACACACATCTCGGACGCCAGAGGAAAAAGCCAAAGACCATCTGGAACCCTGGTGCACTGAAGCTCCCGGAAGGGGCGACACAGGTCTTCCTGGTTGCTGCCGCTGCAGAGAGCACGTGGGCAGCACCCCACGAGTGAACTTGAGCCTCAGGACCACAGGTAAGACCAACTTTTCTGCTGCAAGAAAGCTGCCTGGTGAACTCACGACACAGGCCCACAGGAACAGCTGAAGACCTGTAGAGAGGAAAAACTACACGCCCGAAAGCAGAACACTCTGTCCCCATAACTGACTGAAAGAGAGGAAAACAGGTCTACAGCACGCTTGACACACAGGCTTATAGGACAGTCTAGCCACTGTCAGAAATAGCAGAACAAAGTAACACTAGAGATAATCTGATGGCGAGAGGCAAGCGCAGGAACACAAGCAACAGAAACCAAGACTACATGGCATCATCGGAGCCAAATTCTCCCACAAAGCAAACACGGAATATCCAAACACACCAGAAAAGCAAGATCTAGTTTCAAAATCATATTTGATCATGATGCTGGAGGACTTCAAAAAAGACATGAAGAACTCCCTTAGAGAACAAGTAGAAGCCTACAGAGAGGAATCGCAAAAATGCCTGAAAGAATCGCAAAAATCCCTGAAAGAATTCAAGGAAAACATAAATAAAAAAGTAGAAGCCCATAGAGAGGAGACACAAAAATCCCTGAAAGAATTCCAGGAAAACACAATCAAACAGTTGAAGGAATTAAAAATGGAAATAGAAGCAATCAAGAAAGAACACATGGAAACAACCCTGGATATAGAAAACCAAAAGAAGAGACAAGGAGCTGTAGATACAAGCTTCACCAACAGAATACAAGAGATGGAAGAGAGAATCTCAGGAGCAGAAGATTCCATAGAAATCATTGACTCAACTGTCAAAGATAATGTAAAGCGGAGAAAGCTACTGGTCCAAAACATACAGGAAATCCAGGACTCAATGAGAAGATCAAACCTAAGGATAAGAGGTATAGAAGAGAGTGAAGACTCCCAGCTCAAAGGACCACTAAATATCTTAAACAAAATCATAGAAGAAAACTTCCCTAACCTAAAAAAAAGAGATACCCATAGACATACAAGAAGCCTACAGAACTCCAAATAGATTGGACCAGAAAAGAAACACCTCCCGTCACATAATTGTCAAAACACCAAACGCACAAAATAAAGAAAGAATATTAAAAGCAGTAAGGGAAAAAGGTCAAGTAACATATAAAGGGAGACCTAACAGAATCACACCAGACTTCTCGCCAGAAACTATGAAGGCCAGAAGATCCTGGATGATGTCATACAGACCCTAAGAGAACACAAATGCCAGCCCAGGTTACTGTATCCAGCAAAACTCTCAATTAACATTGATGGAGAAACCAAGATATTCCATGACAAAACCAAATTTACACAATATCTTTCCACAAATCCAGCACTACAAAGGATAATAAATGGTAAAGCCCAACATAAGGAGGCAAGCTATACCCTAGAAGAAGCAAGAAACTAATCGTCTTGGCAACAAAACAAAGAGAATGAAAGCACACAAACATAACCTCACATCCAAATATGAATATAAAGGGAAACAATAATCACTATTCCTTAATATCTCTCAATATCAATGGCCTCAACTCCCCAATAAAAAGACATAGATTAACAAACTGGATACGCAACGAGGACCCTGCATTCTGCTACCTACAGGAAACACACCTCAGAGACAAAGACAGACACTACCTCAGAGTGAAAGGTTGAAAACAACTTTCCAAGCAAATGGTCAGAAGAAGCAAGCTGGAGTAGCCATTCTAATATCAAATAAAATCAATTTCCAACTAAAACTCATCAAAAAAGATAAGGAAGGACACTTCATATTCATCAAAGGAAAAATCCACCAAGATGAACTCTCAATCCTAAATATCTATGCCCCAAATACAAGGGCACCTACATACGTAAAAGAAACCTTACTAAAGCTCAAAACACACATTGTACCTCACAGAATAATAGTGGGAGATTTCAACACCCCACTCTCATCAATAGACAGATCATGGAAACAGAAATTAAACAGTGATGTCGACAGACTAAGAGAAGTCATGAGCCAAATGGACTTAACGGATATTTATAGAATATTCTATCCTAAAGCAAAAGGATATACCTTCTTCTCAGCTCCTCATGGTACTTTCTCCAAAATTGACCATATAATTGGTCAAAAAACAGGCCTCAACAGGTACAGAAAGATAGAAATAATCCCATGCGTGCTATCGGACCACCACGGCCTAAAACTGGTCTTCAATAAAAATAAGGGAAGAATGCCCACATATACGTGGAAATTGAACAATGCTCTACTCAATGATAACCTGGTCAAGGAAGAAATAAAGAAAGAAATTAAAAACTTTTTAGAATTTAATGAAAATGAAGATACAACATACTCAAACTTATGGGACATAATGAAAGCTGTGCTAAGAGGAAAACTCATAGCACTGAGTGCCTTCAGAAAGAAACAGGAAAGAGCATATGTCAGCAGCTTGACAGCACACCTAAAAGCTCTAGAACAAAAAGAAGCAAATACACCCAGGACGAGTAGAAGGCAGGAAATAATCAAACTCAGAGCTGAAATCAACCAAGTAGAAACAAAAAGGACCATAGAAAGAATCAACAGAACCAAAAGTTGGTTCTTTGAGAAAATCAACAAGATAGATAAACCCTTAGTCAGACTAACGAAAGGACACAGAGAGTGCGTCCAAATTAACAAAATCAGAAATGAAAAGGGAGACATAACTACAGATTCAGAGGAAATTCAAAAAATCATCAGATCTTACTATAAAAACCTATATTCAACAAAATTTGAAAATCTTCAGGAAATGGACAATTTCCTAAACAGATACCAGGTATCGAAGTTAAATCAGGAACAGATAAACCAGTTAAACAACCCCATAACTCCTAAGGAAATAGAAGCAGTCATTAAAGGTCTCCCAACCAAAAAGAGCCCAGGTCCAGACGGGTTTAGTGCAGAATTCTATCAAACCTTCATAGAAGACCTCATACCAATATTATCCAAAGTATTCCACAAAATTGAAACAGATGGAGCCCTACCGAATTCCTTCTACGAAGCCACAATTACTCTTATACCTAAACCACACAAAGACACAACAAAGAAAGAGAACTTCAGACCAATTTCCCTTACGAATATCGACGCAAAAATACTCAATAAAATTCTGGCAAACCGAATTCAAGAGCACATCAAAACAATCATCCACCATGATCAAGTAGGCTTCATCCCAGGCATGCAGGGATGGTTTAATATACGGAAAACCATCAACGTGATCCATTATATAAACAAACTGAAAGAACAGAACCACATGATCATTTCATTAGATGCTGAGAAAGCATTTGACAAAATTCAACACCCCTTCATGATAAAAGTCCGGGAAAGAATAGGAATTCAAGGCCCATACCTAAACATAGTAAAAGCCATATACAGCAAACCAGTTGCTAACATTAAACTAAATGGAGAGAAACTTGAAACAATCCCACTAAAATCAGGGACTAGACATGGCTGCCAACTCTCTCCCTACTTATTCAATATAGTTCTTGAAGTTCTAGCCAGAGCAATCAGACAACAAAAGGAGATCAAGGGGATACAGATCAGAAAAGAAGAGTTCAAAATATCACTATTTGCAGATGACATGATAGTATATTTAAGTGATCCCAAAAGTTCCACCAGAGAACTACTAAAGCTGATAAACAACTTCAGCAAAGTGGCTGGGTATAAAATTAACTCAAATAAATCAGTTGCCTTCCTCTTTACAAAAGAGAAGCAAGCCGAGAAAGAAATTAGGGAAACGACACCCTTCTTAATAGACCCAAATAATATAAAGTAACTCGCTGTGACTTTAACCAAGCAATAAAAGATCTGTACAATAAGAACCTCAAGACACTGAGGAAAGAAACTGAAGAAGACCTCAGAAGATGGAAAGATCTCCCATGCTCATGGATTGGCAGGATTAATATAGTAAAAATGGACATTTTACCAAAAGCAATCTACAGATTCAATGCAATCCCCATCAAAATACCAATCCAATTCTTCAAAGAGTTAGACAGAACAATTTGCAAATTCATCTGGAATAACAAAAACCCAGGATAGCTAAAGCTATCCTCAACAATAAAAGGACTTCAGGGGGAATCACTATCCCTGAACTCACGCAGTATTACAGAGCAATAGTGATAAAAACTGCATGGTATTGGTACAGAGACAGACAGATAGACCAATGGAATAGAATTGAAGACCCAGAAATGAACCCAAACACCTATGGGCACTTGATTTTTGACAAAGGAGCCAAAACCATCCAATGGAAAAAAGATAGCATTTTCAGCAAATGGTGCTGGTTCAACTGGAGGGCAACATGTAGAAGAATGCAGATCGATCCATGCTTATCACCCTGTACAAAGCTTAAGTCCAAGTGGATCAAGGACCTCCACATCAAACCAGACACACTCAAACTAATAGAAGAAAAACTAGGGAAGCATCTGGAACTCATGGGCACTGGAAAAAATTTCCTGAACAAAACACCAATGGCTTATGCTCTAAGATCAAGAATCGACAAATGGGATCTCATAAAACTGCAAAGCTTCTGTAAGGCAAAGGACACTGTGGTTAGGACAAAATGGCAACCAACAGATTGGGAAAAGATCTTTACCAATCCTACAACAGATAGAGGCCTTATATCCAAAATATTCAAAGAACTCAAGAAGTTAGACCGCAGGGAAACAAATAACCCTATTAAAAATGGGGTTCAGAGCTAAACAAAGAATTCACAGCTGAGGAATGCCGAATGGCTGAGAAACACCTAAAGAAATGTTCAACATCTTTAGTCATAAGGGAAATGCAAATCAAAACAACCCTGAGATTTCACCTCACACCAGTGCGATTGGCTAAGATCAAAAACTCAGGTGACAGCAGATGCTGGCGAGGATGTGGAGAAAGAGGAACACTCCTCCATTGTTGGTGGGATTGCAGACTGGTAAAACGATTCTGGAAATCAGTCTGGAGGTTCGTCAGAAAATTGGACATTGAACTGCCTGAGGATCCAGCTATACCTCTCTTGGGCATATACCCAAAAGATGCCTCAACATATAAAAGAGACACGTGCTCCACTATGTTCATCGCAGCCTTATTTATAATAGCCAGAAAATTGAAAGAACCCAGATGCCCTTCAACAGAGGAATGGATACAGAAAATGTGGTACATCTACACAATGGAATATTACTCAGCTATCAAAAACAACGAGTTTATGAAATTCGTAGGCAAATGGTTGGAACTGGAAAATATCATCCTGAGTGAGCTAACCCAATCACAGAAAGACATACATGGTATGCACTCATTGATAAGTGGCTATTAGCCCAAATGCTTGAATTACCCTAGATCCCTAGAACAAACGAAACTCAAGACGGATGATCAAAATGTGAATGCTTCACTCCTTCTTTAAATGAGGAAAAAGAATACCCTTGGCAGGGAAGGGAGAGGCAAAGATTAAAACAGAGACTGAAGGAACACCCATTCAGAGCCTGCCCCACATGTGGCCCATACATATACAGCCACCCAACTAGACAAGATGGATGAAGCAAAGAAGTGCAGACCGACAGGAGCCAGATGTAGTTCGCTCCTGAGAGACACAGCCAGAATACAGCAAATACAGAGGCGAATGCCAGCAGCAAACCACTGTACTGAGAATAGGTCCCTCGTTGAAGGAATCAGAGAAAGAACTTGAAGAGCTTGAAGGGGCTCGAGACCCCAAAAGTACAACAATGTCAAGCAACCAGAGCTTCCAGGGACTTAGCCACTACCTAAAGACTATACATGGACTGACCCTGGACTCTGACCCCATAGGTAGCAATGAATATCCTAGTAAGAGCACCAGTGGAAGGGGAAGCCCTGGGTCCTGCTAAGATGAACCCCCAGTGAACTAGTCTATGGGGGGAGGGCGGCAATGGGGAGAGGTTTGGGAGGGGAACACCCATAAGGAAGGGGTGGGGGGAGGGGGATGTTTGCCCGGAAACCGGGAAAGGGAATAACACTCGAAATGTATATAAGAAATACTCAAGTTAATAAAAAAAAATATGTTATATTTCTTCAGCACCAAAACTAGATAAGATTGATGAAGCGAGAAAATGCATGCGGAAGGGACCGGATATAGATCTCTCCTGAGAGACACATCCAGAGCATGTCCAATACAGAGGTCAATGCTAGCAGCAAACCACTGAACTGAGAACAGGGGTGGAAAAGAAAAAAAGAAAAAAGAAAATAGAGACATAACAATAGAAACTGAGGAAATTTAAGCAATTATCAGATCTTATGACAAAAACCTGTGCTCAAAAAATCTGGAAAATCTCGATGAAATGAATGATTTTCCTAGACAGATACAACATACCAAATTTAAGACAAGAGCAGACAAACTATCTAAACAGTCTATATCCCTAGAGAAATAGAAGCTGTGACTAAAGTCTCCCAACAACAGCAACAACACAGCAACAACAACAACAACAACAACAACAACAACAACAACAACAACAAAAGGCAACACAGGGCCAGATTATTTTAAGACAGAATTGTACCAGACAGTCAAGGAATGCCTAATACCAATATGTGAAATTAATACTCTTATGTGAAATTAAAATAAATAAATATTAATCTCATTTACATGTGTTGCTTACTTTAAATGGTTAAAGAAACTCTGAGACATGTTACTATTCACCATTCAAATCATAATCAAACATCAGAACCCATCTCTTTTCATGACCAGGTAAAATGATACATATTGTGGGAATTCAATCTGTAAGTATGAAATACCATTTGAAACTAGAATAAATTTCCAGCATAATTTTCATGACTATCTGTCCAGTGACTATAAGACACATTTCTCTCTGATCCTCTGACTATAGTTGACATTTTCCTATTTTGTCATTTTATTTTTGTAACTCTATTTAAAAATTTTAAGCCACCTTTCTACCCTTACATTTTAATGTCATCACTACTTCAATAATATCCAATTATTGATTCTATTTAAGCAATTTAATTTTCTTTCTAGACAAAAATAAATCATGAACTACTTTTGATACCACCATATGCTATGAACAGAGAGTTTCTTAGAATATTTAATGATCAAAAGTAATTCAAGTGCTTGCTGCTGTGAAGAGACACCATGACCAACACACATAGGATTAATTCCAAGCTTACAAGTGGCAGTTGTTCTTGCTAAACATGAAAACTGGAAAGCCCAGTCAAATTTGCTAGAGCAGAACATAGTTATCCCCATGACTTAGATTGTGTATTAACAAACATTTTTAGCAACTGTTCTCTAAAATCATTTTGAATTCTCTTCTTTGGAACACATGTATGTAAAATTATTTAATAAATAATTAATTGAATTAAAAGTTAATAAACTTATATTCTATTAGGACATATTTTGCTTTCATTTCAGTAAAACTGTGATGATTCCTTTTAAGTAAAAATGAGTAGAAGAAACTTCACCTTACGCAGACCTAGGTAGTATTAGACTTTTAAGATTATTTTTTAGACTGGAAAGAATAGTATACCAGTATAGATATGAGAGTTAATTAAATTAATTAAGGTTTTAAGTTAATTAAGGTAATCTGACATGAAAAAATTATGAACTGTCCACATTTTCCCTATATTTTATCTAGAGCATGCTGTTACATATTGACTGTATATATATATATATACATATATATGTATATATATACACATATATATACATATATATGTATATATATACACATATATATATGTATATATATATTTTTTTACTGGAAACTTTAATATTGTGTGGCATCTTCAGAGCAATTATAAATTAAATTCAACTTCCAAAATCCTAACTTAATCACTTTTGAAGAAAATGGATATTGAAGCAATCTTCTTTCTCATAGCAGCAATGTTCACAATTTTGGTTAGGTGCCAGTCTAATTCTCTTTGGAATGAGTAAACTCTTTTTGTAGGAAAGAGGAGACTAACTAAGTAGCATTTACTGCATTTTTTATATCTAAATTACACTGTGATCCACACTCAAATTATATTATATTATCTCCACTATAACCCACATAGTTTGTGGTCACCTCCGAAGGTATACACAGCAAAAAGCATTGTTCCAAGTATTAAAATTAATGTGCCTTTCGACTATGATCAAATTGTTCTTCTTCGAACAGGATTGATTTAAGAATGCATGACAATTTGTCATGGGCAGTGCAACTTTTCAGATATGCAACATGTTTATATATTAATGTAAGCTAAATATGTATATACCTATACAAACCCATATGTCCCATCACATGATAGAAGTTTAGATAACTTCGAAATGTGTCAGAATTTTTCACATACAAATGATTAAAATATAAAGCAACATAAGGAATAGCACATTTGATATGATCACTCAGTTCTCTCACATTATAAAGACACATTATATACATTCAAACACTTGAATTTTTTGTGTGTGATGGCTGCATTAATTAGCATATGGTGGTGATTTAAGACTATATAAATTTCTCATAGTTCTGAAATTAATTAACCAAAATTTGCCACTTCATTGAAAACAGAAGGTGAGCCAGGCAGCACTGTCTCCAGTAAACCTTGAGAAGGTGATTCATTCTATCACTCTCTGAAGAGCAGATGTGATTCATTTGCTTATGGTTGGATTAACTTCTGCCCATCTTGTCATCCCCTGTTGGGTATTTAAGTGTGTTCATGCTTTCCTTTAATATCTCTCTGTAGATTTAATCCACTAGATCTTCTTCATAGGAAGCATCTGAATTTATTCATAAACGCTAAGACTTTTCTCCACATAAGAGAAGAGTTCCATGTTCCATAGATGCTGTTCTGATATTCTTGACAGCCATCATCAGGCTATGATATAATTTTACTATTAATCTTGTCTTCTACTTTGCTAATTCTGATGATAGAAAATGAGCTCTTCTATCATTTATATGGCTGATTTAACTCAGTGAAGGTGTTTAATAATTTACTCCTTTCATATTTCTGTACAATGTTGTTTTGAATAATATGTGTCACAACAGAATTTTTTTCTTATTTTCTGGGCAGTAAAACAGAGAACAGATTGAGATGACAGTTGCAAAGTGATAATCAGGCTAATTTCAACTGAATCAAGCCAGCATATTTTTGAAAATCATTAGAAATACTTCCTTCAGTGTTAGGCATTGCTAATCTGACTTGGAAAAATCATGAACTGTCCACACTCTCCATATTTTACTTAGAGCATGCTGTTACATGTTGACAATTTCTATTTCCTCTAAAATCCTTTGAGTATTTAGTTACTCTTGTAATTATATCTGGTATCTATTTCACCAAATTTCAGTGACAGCCCTGAATTCAATGCAGCATGAACAACCCACACAAGTTTGAAATGAGACAGAGTTTCATGTAGTCCGTGCACTGCATCTTGGGTAATTTGAGCATTTGGATTAATATCCACTGATCAGTGAGTGAATAACATTTGTGTTTTTCTGTGATTGGGTTACCTCACTCAGGATGATATTTTCTAGTTCCATCCATG
This sequence comes from Rattus norvegicus, assembly GCF_021556685.1. Classification (NCBI taxonomy): domain Eukaryota; kingdom Metazoa; phylum Chordata; class Mammalia; order Rodentia; family Muridae; genus Rattus; species Rattus norvegicus. The sequence continues at coordinate 53,258,609 of NC_141547.1, read as the reverse complement.
TGCTTATGAATTTCATGAAGTCTTTGTTTTTGATAGCTGAATAGTACTCCACTGAGTAGATGTACCACATTTTCTGTATCCATTCCTCTGTTGAAGGGCATCTGGATTCTTTCCAGCTTCTGGTTATTATAAATAAGGCTGCTATAAACATAGTGGAGCATATGTCTTTGTTGTGTATTGGAGCATCTTTTGTGTATATGCTCAGGAGAGGTATAGCTGGGTCCTCAGGTAGTTCAATGTCCAATTTTCTGAGGAAACTCCAGACTGATTTCCAGAGAGGTTGTACCAGTTTGCAACCCCACCAACAACTGGAGGATTGTTCCTCTTTCGCCACATCCTCGCCAGTATCTGCTGTCACCTGAGTTTTTTATCTTAGCCATTCTGACTGGTGTGAGGTGGAATCTTAGGGTTGTTTTGATTTGCACTTCCCTGATGACTAAGGATGTTGAACATGTAAGGATGACCAAAATGCAGACGCTTCTCTGCTCTTTTAAAAGGAGAACAAAAATATCCATAGGAGGAGATAGGGAGGCAAAGTTTAGAGCAGAGACTGAAGGAATGGCCATTCATAGTCTGCCCCACATGTGTCCCATATATATGAAAGAGCTTAAGGTGTTTGCAACCTCATAAGAACAATAATGCCACCAACCAGAGCTTCCAGGGACTAAACCCCTACCCAACGACTATACATAGACTGACCCTGGGCTCCAACTGCATACGTGGCATTGAATACTTTTTGGGGGCACCAGTGGAAGGGGAAGACCTTGGTCCTGCCAAGGTTGGATTCCCAGTGTAGGGGATTGTTTGGGGGGGGCAGTAAGGTGTGCCAGATGGGGAGGGGAACACCGTTATAGACAGAGAGGGGAAGGGTTTACGGGGCTGATGGACAGGAAACTGGGAAAGGGAATAACATTTGAAATATAAATAAGAAATGCCCAATTTAATAAAAATAGGAAACAAAGAAATGAGACAGAAGCTAATCCTAAGAACACTTTATGAATCTTGAAAATTAAGATAGTTTTAAATACAAATTATACTAAATAAAAACTAAAGGAAAGCTATGAAGTACAGATAGCAAATATTTCCTTGGGTGCTTTGAAAAGAAGAATAACAGAGAACCTAAAAATGAGAATTAATAAATGAAATTTCAACTGCCAGTATTATACATAATGTGTTTCATGAAAAATTAAACCAAAATAACAAAATAGATGTTTTAGCACAGTTAATCAATATTAAATACAAGGAAGGATTTTTTATTCATCATTAAAACTTATATGTAGCCACTTTTAATTGAAAAATTAGAACAAAAATATGCCTTTCCTTGTATCTTTTGTAATAGTGGAAAAGACAAGACAACATTATTTTAACAAACTGATCACTTTTACAAAAATTCTAGAATCAGGAAAATTGAATTTTAAAATGATTTATACTATGAAATAGTAAATCTAGTTACATGACATTTATGCTCCCTCTGGATTACATTCTTAAAGAAAAGTTCTTCTGAAGGCCTTTTTTTTTGAATTTTTTTTTTACTTACATTTCAAACATAATCCTCTTTACCTATTTTCCCTCTGGAATTCCCCTATATCTTTCCCTGTGTCCCAGCCTCCATGATAGTGTTCCCCTACCCACCCATTCACTCCCTCCCATCTCCCCACACTGGCATTATGCTGCACTGCAGAATTGAGCCTTCACAGGGCCAAGGGCCTCTCCTCTCACTGATACCAGATAAGGACATTCTCTCTTACATATGTCCCTGGAGCCACGGGTCCCTCCATATGTACTCTTTGGTTGGTGGTTTAGTCTCTGATAGGTATGGTGGGTGTGGTTGGATGATATTTTTGTTCTTCCTATGGGGTTGAAAACCCCTTTAGCTCCTTCAGTCCTCTTTCTTACTCCTCCATTGTGGACCCCAAATTCAGTCCAATGGTTGGTTAATAGTATCTGTATTTGTTAGCCTCTGACACAGCCTTTCAGGAGACAGCTGTATCAGGCTTCTGTCAGCATGCATTTCTTGCCTCTGTTCGGTGACATTATTTGGGATGGATCATGGGTGGGGCTGTCTCTGAATGACCTTTTCCTCATTTTCTACTCCATATTTTGTCTCTCTATTTTCCCCCTTCTAAAAAGAACTGAAGCATCCATTCTTTGGTCTTCTTTCTTCTTGGCCTTCATATGATTTATGAATTATTTCTTTGGTATTCCCAGGTTTTGGGCTAATATCCACTTAAAAGAGAATGCATAGCATGGATGTTCTTTTGTGCCTGGGTACCTCACACAAGGATGATAATTTCTACTTCTACCAATTTGCCTAATAATGTCATGAAGTCATTGTTTTTAATAGCTGCGAAGTACTCCAATGTGTAAATGTACATTTTTCTGTATCCATTCTTCTGTTTTAGCACATCTGGGTTCTATCCAGCTTGTTGCTATTATAAATAAGACTGCTTATGTATATACTTGAGGATGTGTCCTTGTTCTATATTGGAATATATTTGGATATATGCCCAGTTGTGGTATAGCTGGGTCCTCACGTAATACTATGTCCAATTTCCTAAGGAACTGCCAGAATGATTTCCAGAGCGGCTGTACATTGTTGCAATTGCATCAATAATGGAGGAATGTTCTTTCTTTGCATACTCGACAGCATCTGCTGTCACCTGAGTTTTAGATCTTAGCCGTTCTGACTGGTGTGAGGTCGAATCTCAGGGTTGCTTTGATTTGCATTTCCCTGATGACTAAGGATGTTAAACAATTCTTTGGGTGCTTCTTGTCTATTCGACATTTTTCAGTTAAGAATTCTGTTTAGTTCTGTCCCACATTTTTAATAGGTTTATTTGATTAGAGTCTAAATTCTTGAGTTCTTTGTATATATTAGATATTACTCCTCTATCAAATGTAAGACTGGTAAAGCTTTTTCCCAATCTGTTTGTTGCTTTTTGGCCTAGTGACAGCAGCTTTGCAATTTTATGAGGTCTCATTTATTGATTCTTCAACTTAGAGCATATGCCTTTGATTTTCTGTTCAGGAAATTTTCCCCTGTGTCAATGTGTTCAGGCTCTTCCCCATTTTCTCTTCTATTAGTTTGAGTGTATCTGGTTTTGATCCCCTTGGACTTGAGCTTTGTACATGGTCATAAGAAAGGATCTATTTGCATTTCTCAACATGGTGACCATTAGATGAATCTGGAATATTTGTTGAAAATGCTGTCTTTTTTCCATTGGATGGTTTTAGCTTCTTTGTCAAAGATTAAGTGACCATAAATGGGTGAGTTCATTTCTGGGTCTTCAGTTCTATTCCACTGATCTACCTGCCTGTATCTGTAGCAATACCCTACAGTTTTTAATCACTAATGCTCTCTAATACAGCTTGAAGTCAGGGATTGTGATTCCGTAAGAATTGTTTTATTGTTGAGTGTAGTTTTTGCTATCCTTGGTATTTGTTATTCCAAATGAATTTGAAAATTGCTCCTTCTAAACTGTGAAGAATTGAGTGGGAATTTTGATGAGGATTGCATTGAATCTGTAGATTGCTTTTGGCAAATGGCCATTTTTACTATATTAATCCTGCCAATCTATGAGCATGTGAGATCTGTCCATCTTCTGAGACCTTCAATTTCTTTTGTCAGAGACTTGAAGTTCTTGCCATACAAATTTTTCACTTGTTTGGTTACAGTCACACCAAGGGATTTTATATTTTTGTGACTATTGTGAAGATTGTTGTTTACCTAATTTCTTTCTCAGCCTGTTTATCCTTTGAGGAGAAGAAGGCTACTAATTTGAGCTAATTTTATGTCCAGCCACTTTGCTCAAGTTGTTCATTCAGTTTAGGAATTCTGTGGTGGAATTTTGGGGGATTACTTAAATATACTATCATATCATCTGTGAATAGTGGTATTTTGACTTCTTCCTTTCCAATTTGTAAGCCTTTGACCTCTTTTTGTTGTTTAATTTCTCTTGCTAGGACTTGGAGTACTATATTGAATAGGTAGGGAGAGAGTTGTACTCAAGGTTGTACCCAAATTTTTTCTATTATTTCAGATATTCTGAGACTATGATTAATATGAATAAATTCATGATTCAATATGTCTTCATTCTAAAATGGTATGTTATAAAAATTATAGATTGAGATTGAGAAATGGCACTTGTTGTTTATTGTAAGATTAAAATTCTTGAAGATAATAAAAAATGTGAAGTAAAAATAATTTCCAATTTCAAAATCCAGTAATAAAATAAAAATGAAAACTATGAAACATAGAAGAAAACATTGAATATAAATAGAACAGATTTATCTTACTATTTATAATGAGCCATTGAAGATATAAATTTTAAAGTGTCAGAATATTAAAAATAAAAATATAAGCTAATTATTCAAGCAAAAATATAAAAATTTACTGAAAAATAGATGTTAAGTATTTAAAAGGATATAACATTTATAATAATTTGTGCAGCTAACTGTTGTGGCTAGATACCTATAATGAAAATTTTATTTAGCTGTAGACTGAATATTTGAAAATAAAGAAAGCAATGAATGTTTTGGGCTTGTCCAATATATGAGACAATATATAATATAAACTCTATACATATTAAATATTACAATTCTAGTAAGTCTATAGTAAAAATTTGCAAACAATCCAAAATATTGTGCAGGCAAGTGAGATTTTGAAGAACTAATTTACTGAAATTGGCTATTTTCATATAATTTTCTAGAAAAACCTATAAATCTTGACTTACATATTGTAGGGTTTTTATACAAATTGTATATTATTGGAAAATATCTCAAAGCAATAAAAATATTAAATGTTTATAAATAGTAGTAAAGAATTTCTTTTGGTGATATTAAAAAGAAATTTGTTTCAGATGGTCTTTGTGATTTTTAACGCTGCACTGAAAACAGGATGAGATAAAAGAACACAGCATGTGAGGGTCCAATGAGATCTGCAAGAGTCAACTGACTGATGGATATGGAGAGAACAGCAGTGTTCTAACTCTTGTGAACAAAGGGGGCAGTGAGATTAATGACAAAGTTCAAAGCAGGAAGCTTCACTCTCCATCTCACATTCAACTTTGTTGCTCTCCTAAGAAAACCAGTTGACAAGAATAAAACTGTTTAATCACACCTACGAACAGCAGGGGGAAAAAAAAACTGAAATAAGAATTATAAAATGCCACAACTCTCCATACCCAAATCCTGCCTAGAGAGGACTGGACTCCCAGGAGTGCACTCACTCCTAAGCCCACAGCTCACCACTTTCACTCTAACAACTGTCCAAAGAGTGACCCTGCAGGAGCTCACAGGGCTCAGGAACCACAGAGCAGTCTGTGACAGGAACATTCCAGTCTCCATCTGGACCAGAGCTAAGACTGTCCCACAGCCCTCCAAATTCAAATCCTGACCTGAGAAAGCAGCTCTCCCAGGAGTGTTCTCAATTCTAAGATCACAGGCTCACAGGCCTAGAGATAATAAAGCTCCAGTCAGAGAGAAAAACACTACTGAACACCAAAAAAAAAAAAAAAAAAAAAATGGTGAGAGGCAAGCTCAAGACTTACAGTTAGTTAAAGCCACTGTCAGCTACAGCAAGACCAGATAACACCAGATATAATGAAATGGTTAGAGGCAAGTGCAAGAACCTAAGCAACAGAAACCAAGGTCACACGGCATCTTCAGAAACCAGTTCTCTGGATGGCCTTTCCTTCGGTGTCTGCTCTGAACTTTACAGTCACCAAACCCAAACAATATTGCTGATGCCAAGAAGTGCATGCCGACAGGAGCCTGATATAGTTGTCTCCTGAGAGGCTATGCTACAGCATGACAAATACAGAGGCAAATGCTAGTAGTAAACCATTGAATTGAGAACAGGGTCCACATTGGGGGAATTAGAGAAAGGATTGAAGAAGCTGAATGTGTTTGCAGCCTCATAAGAACTGCCATGCTAACCAGCCAGAACTCCCACAGACTAAACAACCATCCAAAGTGTACTCATGGAAAGGCCCATTACTCCAGCTGCACATGTTGCAGAGAATAGACTTGTTGGGCACCAATGGGAGGAGATTCCCTTGGTTCCGCCAAGGCTCGAAACTACCAACCCCCAGCCCCCACCTCCTAGGGTGAAGGGCAGGGAGGCAGGCAGTGGTGGGTTGTTGGAGAGGGGGAACACTCTCATAGAAGCAGGGGAAAGGGGGATGGGATGGAGGTTTAAAGATAGGAAACTTGGAACGGGGATAACATTTGAAAATTTGAAATATAAATTAAAAAAATCAAAGAAAAACAGAAAAAAAAAAGAAAAAAAGAAACCAGTTCTCCTACCACGACAGGTACTAGATATACGAACACACCAGAAAAGCAAGATTCTGAATTAAAATCATATCTTATGATGATGTTAGAGGACTTTAATAGGGATATAAATAACTCCCTTAAAGAAATGAAGGACAAGACAACTAAACAGATAGAAACCCATAAAAAGGAAACATATGAGGCCTTAAAGAAATACAGAAAACATAAATAGACAGGCAAAGGAATTAAAGAAACCTATCCAGGATCTCAAAATAGAAATAGAAGCAATAAAGAAATCACAAAGGGAGACAACCCTGGAGATAGAAAAACTAGGAAAGAGATCAGGAGTCATAGGTACAAGGATAATCAACAGCATATAAGAGATTGAAGATAGAATGTCAGGGGCAGAAGAAACAGTAGAAAATATTGGCACAATAGTCAAAGAAAATGCAAAATGCAAAAAGCTCCTAACCCAAAACATCCAGGAAACCCAGGACACAATGAGAAAACCAAACCTAAGGATAATAGGTATAGAAGAGAGCAACGATTCCTAACTTTAGGCACCAGTAAATATCTTCAACAAAATCATAGAAGAAAACTTCCCTAATCTAAAGAAAGATAGGCCCATGAACATTAAAGAAGCCTACAGAACTCTAACAGAATAGACCAGAAAAGAAATTCTTCTGTCCCATAATAGGTAAAACACCAAATTCATAAAACAAAGAAAGAGTAATAAAAGTAGTAAGAGCAAAAGGTCAAATATACAGACAGACTTATCAGAATTCTACCAAATGGGGTTGGGGATTTAGCTCAGCGGTAGAGCGCTTGCCTAGCGAGCACAAGGCCCTGGGTTCGGTCCCCAGCTCCGAAAAAAAAAAAAAAAAAAAAAAAAGAATTCTACCAAATTTCTCAACAGAGGCTATGAAAGCCAAAAGATCCTGGGAAGATCTCATACTGACCATAAGAGAACACTAATGCCAGGCTAGGTTACTGTATCCAGCAAAACTCTAAATTACAACAGATATTCCATGACAAAATCAAATTTTCACATCATCTTCCTAAAAAGGCAGCCCTACAAAAGATAATATATGGAAAATTCCAACACAAGGAGGAAAACTACACCCTAGAAAAAGCAAGAAATTAATCTTCTTTCCACAAACCCAAAAGAAGATAGGTACACAAACATAATCCCACATCTAACAAAAAAATGACAGGGAACAACAATCGCTATTCCTTAGTATCTTTTAACATCAAGGGATTCAATTCCCTAATAAAAAGACATAGGCTAACGAACTGGATGAGAAAACAGGACCCACTATTTTGCTGCACACAGGAAACACACCTCGGTGACAGACAGATACTACCTCAGAGTAAAATTCTGGAATAAAAAAATCATTGGAGTCTTCATTCTTAGTCTGATGTTTAGCTACAAGCATCCTCATTTGTATGAATAAGGCTCTGGATGAGTCTCTCAGAAGACATCCATATTAGGCTCCTGTTAGCAAGCCATTCTTTGCATCAAGAATTGTGACTGGGTTTGGTGGCTGCAGATAGGATGGGTCTCCATATTCTAGACAAATTCCTGGTACCAAAGTTAAATCAGGATTAGATAAACCATCTAAACTGGCCCATAACCCCTAAAGGAAATTAAAAGACATTAAAAGTGTCCCACCCATAAAAAGCCCCAGACCAGATGCGTTTAGTATAAAATTCTATCAGATCTTCAAAAAGCCCTGATACCAATACTCTTCAAACTATTCCACAAAATAGAAACAGAAAGAACATTACCTAATTTGTTCTTTGCAGGCACAGTTCTGCATATACCTAAATACCTAAATATACCTTACAAGAAAGAGAACTTCAGATGAAATTCCTTCATGAATATCAATGCAAAAATACTCAATACAATTCGCGCAAACCAATTCCAAAACCCATCAAAAGGATCATTCAACATGATCAAATAGTCTTCTTTTTAGGCATGCAGGGATGGTTCAATATATCTAAACCCATCAATGTAATCCACTATGTAAACAAACTCAAAGGAAAAGACCTCGTGATCACCTCATTAGATGATAAGAAAGCATTTGACAATGTTCAGCACTGGTTCATGATAAAAGTCCTGGAAAGATCAGGAATACTGAAACATAGTAAAGGAAATATACAGCAAGCCAGTAGTCAACATCACACTAAATGGAGAGAAACTTGAAGCAATCCCATTAAAATCAGAGATCAGACAATATAGTACTTAAAGTCCTAGTCACAGTCACCAAACAACAAAAAGAGGTCAAAGGCTTACAAATTAGAAAGGAAGAAGTCAAAATATCACTATTTGCCGATTTGATAGTACACATAAGTAGCCCCCCAAAATTTCACCAGATAACTTCTAAACCTGATAGACAATTTCAGCAAAGTGGCAGAATATAAAATTAATTCAAAGATATCAGTACCTTTCTCTATTCAAAAGATAAACAGTCTGAGAAAGACATTATGGAAACAGAATCCTTTACAATAGTCACAAATAATATAAAATACCTTGGTGTGACTCTAACCAAGCAAGTGATACATCTGTATTACAACAAAGTCAAGTCACAGAAGAAAGAAATTGAAGACCTCTGATGATGGAAAGACCACCTGTGGTCAATGGAGAATAGTAAAAGTGGCCATCTAGATGAAATCAATCTACAGATTTAATGCAATCAAAATTCCAACATAATTTTACAGAGAGTTAGAAAGAGCAATTTTCAAATATATTTACAACAACAACAAAAAAGAAAAACAAGGATAGTGAAAAATATTCTGGACAATAAATGAACTTCTGGAGGAATCACCATCCCTGACCTCAAGCTGTATTACAGAGCAATAGTGATAAAAAACTGCATGGTCTTGGTACAGAGATAGGCAGGTAGGTCAATGGAGTAGAATTGAAGACCCAGAAATGAACACGTACACTTGATCTTTGACAAAGAAGCTAAATCTATCCAGTAAGAAAAGAGACAGTATTTTCAACAAATGGGGCTGGTTCAACTGGAGGCCAACATATAAAAGAATGCAAATTAATCCATTCCTATCTCCTTGTTCAAAGGTCAAGTCCAGGTTAATCAAGGACCACTAATGAAAACCTATTAGAAGAGAAAATGTGGAAGAAACTGGAACACATAGGTGTAGGGGAAAATTTCCCGAACTGAGGTTTAAGCTCTAAAATTATGAATCAACAAATGGGACTTCGTAAAATTGCAAAGCTTTGTAAATAAAAGGACACTGTGAATAGGAAAAAAAAAGTCAACAAACAAGTTGGGGAAAGATCTTTACCAATCCTACATCTGATAAAGGGCTAAAATCTAATATATACTGCCAACTCAAGAAGTTATACTCCAGATAACCAAATAACCATATTAAAAATGTGTACAAGGATGAAGAAATCTCAAGTTTGATATCCTGAATGGCTGAGAAGCACCTGAAGAAATGTTCAACATCTTTAGTCATCAGGGAAATGCAAATCAAAACAACCCTGAAATTCTACCTCAAAATCAGTCAGGTGAGAAGAGATGATGGCTAGGATGTGTAGAAAGAGGAACATTTTGCCATTGTTGGTGGAATTGCAATCAGGTACAACCACTCTGGAAATCACTCTGGCTGTTCCTCAGAAAATTGGACATAGTGCTACCTGAGGAACCTACTTTACCAGTCCTGAACATGTACCAAAAAATGCACCAATATATAACAAGGACATATGCTCCCCAATGTTCATAGCAGAATTTTTTATAATAGCCAGAAGCTGAAAAGAACCAAGATGTCCTTGAACAGATGAATGAATAAAGAAAATATGGTGTATTTACACAAGAAATTACCCAGCTGTTTGTTTGTTTGTTTGTTTTCTCCATCTTTATTAACTTGGGTATTTCTTATTTACATTTCAATTGTTATTCCCTTTCCCTGTTTCCTGGCCAACATCCCCCAACCCCTCCCACTCTCCTTCTCTATGGGTGTTCCCCTCCCCATCGTCCCCCCATTACCACCCTTCCCTCAACAATCACGTTCACTGGGGTTTCAGTCTTGGCAGGACTAAAGGATTCCCCTTTCACTGGTGCTCTTACTAGGCTATTCACTACTACCTATGAGGTTGGAGACCAGGGTAAGTCCATGTATAGTCTTTGGGTAGTGACTTAGTCCCTGGAAGCTCTGGTTGCTTGGCATGGTTGTTCATATGGGGTCTCAAGCCCCTTCAAGCTCTTTCAGTCCTTTTACTTATTTTTTCAACAGGGGTCCTGTTCTCAGTTCAGTGGTTTAATGATGGCATTTGCCTATGTATTTGCTGCATTCTGGCTCTGTCTCTCAGGAGAGATCTACATCTCACTATTAAATACGATGACTTCATGAAATTATTAGGCAAATGGATGGCACTACAGAATATCTTCCTGAGTGAGCCACACAGTGATAAAAGAACACACATGGTAGGCACTCACTGATAAGTGGATATTAGTCTCAGCACTGAGAATACCCAAGATACAATTCATAGACCATATGGAACTCAAGAAGAAGGAGGATGGATACTTCATTCCTTCTCAGATGTGGGAACAAAATACACACAGAAGAAGATACAGGGACAAAGTGTGGATCAGGGACTGAAGGAAAGGCCATCCAGAGACTGCCTTACCTGAGTATCAATTCCATGTGTGGGCACCATACCTAGTCATTATTGCTGATACCAAGAAGTGCTGGTTGTCAGGAGTCTGATGTGGATGTCTCCTGAGAGGCTCTGCCAGAGACTTACTGATACAGATGAGGATGCTTGAAGCTAACCATTTGATTGACTCCACCTCAATGGAGTGGTTTGATAAAGGACTGAATGAGCTGAAAGTGTTTGCAATCCCATAAAAAGAACAACAATACGGAAGTTAATTGATCCCATCCCACAGCTCCCTGCACCCAAATCACATGGGGGAAGAGAGCTGAACACACAGATATGCAGACATCCTGAGACTGCAGGACAGACTGCCACTTCTGCACACCTCTGCCCACATCCACGGTCCAAGGGGAAACTGCACAGTGCCTATGGACACAGGAATGTAGGAACAGTCAGCCGTTGGTACCCGCAGTACTGGTCTGTGCCCAGGAACTAACTGAACCCTGCACCCAAATCCTGAGGGGAAGAGAGCTGGACCCTCCGAAGTGTGAACACTCCTGAGAAGTCAGAGGAGACTTCCTTCTGTACACAGTCAAGGCCCAAGAAGGAATCACCTAGTGCCAACCATGCCCCATGGGTGCAAGGACCTAGGAGCAATCAGAAGCAGGACCCTTTGATTCCTGCCTGCACCTAGTGCTGGAAGATAGTCTCCAGGAGCACCTATAGACCTGAAATCAGAGCACCTTGTCTCAGAAAAGGGGGGAAGAAAAGAGGAAAATAATTCTAAAGGAGTGCTGATGCAGAGGACTACAGCAGGTTCAATTCACTCTCAGAAACCGCAAGACAAGCAAACACCAGAAACAACCCAATGGCTAGAGGCGAGCTCAGGAACTTAAGCAACAGAAAACAAGAATTATTGGCATCATCAGAGCCCAGATCACCCACCAAAGAAAGTACTGGATATCCAAACACATTAGAAATGCAAGATTTAGATTTATAAACACATTGTTTTGATAATGATGGAGGGCTTAAAGAAGGACCTAAAGAACTCACTTAAAGAAATGTAGGGAAACACAAATAAAGAAGTAGAAACCCTTAGAGAGGAAACACAAAGATCCCTGAAAGAATTACGGGTAAAAAAAAAAAAAAAACAAAAAACAAAAAAAAAAAAACAAACTACAGGTGAAGGAATCAAACAAAACTGGGCAGGATTTAAAAATGGAAATAGAAGCAATAAAGAAAACACAAAGGGAGACAACCCTGGATATAGAAAACCTAAGGAAGAGACAAGGAGTCATAGATAAACAAGCATGACCAACAGAATACAAGAGGTACAAGAGAGAATATCAGGGGCAGAAGATATCGTAGAAACCATTGACACAACTGTCAAAGATAAAGAAAAATGCAAAAGACTCCTAGCACAAAACATCCAGGAAATCCAGGACACAGTGAGAAGATCAAACCTAAGGATAATAGGTATAGAAGAGAGTGAAGACTCCCAAATTAAAGGGCCAGTAAATATATTCAACAAAATTATAGAAGAAAACTTCCCTAACCTGAAGAAAAAGATGCCCATGAACATAAAAGAAGCCTACAGAACACGAAATAAATTAGAGCAGAAGAGAAGTTCTTTCCATCACAGAATAGTTAAAACACCAAATGCACAAAACAGGAAAGAATAGTAAAAGCACCAAGGGAAAAATGTCAAGTGACAAATAAAGGCAGACCTATAAAAATTACACAAGACTTCTCAACAGAGACTGTGAAAGCCACAAGATCCTGGACAGATGTTATACAGACCCTAAGAGAACACAAATGCCAGTACAAGTTAATGTATCCAGCAAAATTCAATTAACATAGATGGAGAAACCAAGATATTCCATGGCAAACTAAATTTACATATTATCTTTCCACAAATCCAGCCCTTCAAAGGATATAGATGGAAAAGGCCAACACAAGGAGAAAAACTACACCTTACATAAAGAAGAATATAATTTCCTCGCAATGAAACCAAGAGAGAGACACACAAACATAATTCCACTTGTAACAACGAAAATATCAGGAAGCAACTGTCACTATTCCATAATATCTCTCAACATCAATGGACTCAATTCCCCCATAAAAAGACATAGACTAACAGTCTGGATACATAAAGAGGACTCAATATTGTGCTCCATGCAGGAAACAAACCTCAGAAACAAAGACAGATACTACCTCAGGGTAAATGGCTGGAAAATAACTTTCCAAGCATATGGCTATAAGAAACAAACTGGAGTATCCATTCTAATATCGAATAAAATCAACTTTCATCTAAAAGTCATTAAAAAAGATAGGGAAGAACACTTCATATCCATCAAAAAAAATCAACCAAGATGAACTCTCAATCTTAAATATCTATGCTCCAAATGAAAGGGAACCTATATTCATATAAGAAACATTACTAAAGCTCAGAGCACGCATTGAACCTCACACAAAAATAGTAGAAGATTTAAACACCTTACTCTCATCAATGGACAGATCATGGAAACAGAAATTAAACAATGACATAGAGAAACTAACAGAAGTTATGAACCATATGGATTTAACAGATTTTTATAGAACACTCCATCCTAAAACAAAAGATATACCTTCTTCTCAGCAAATATTGGTACCTTCTTCAAAACTGATCACGTAATCATCACAAAACAGGCCTCAACAGATACAGGAAGATAGAAATTATCCCATGCATCCTATCATATCACCATACAGTAAGACTGGTCTTCAATAACAAAAATAATGACAGAAAGCCCACATATACATGGAAGTTGAACAATGCTCTACTCAGTTACAACTTAGTCAAGGAAAAAATGAATAAAGAAATTAAAGACCTTTTAGAATTTCCTGAAAAGGAAGATACAACATACCCAAACGTATGAGACACAATGAAAGTAGTGATAGAGGAAAACTCATAGCTCTGAGTGCCTGCAAAAAGAAACAGGAGAAAGCATATGTCAGCAGCTTGATAGCACACCTAAAAGCTCTAGAACAACAACATATAAATAAACCCAAGAGGAGTAGAAGGCAGGAAATAATGAAACACAGAGCTGTAATCAACCAAGTAGAAATAAAAATGACTATAAAAAGAATCAACAAAACCAGGAGCTGGTACTTTGAGAAAAATCAACAAGATAAATAAACTCTTAGCAAAACTAACCAGAAGTCACAGAGAGTTTATTCAAATTAACAAAATCAGAAATGAAAAGGAGACATAACAGAATCTAAAGAAATAAAAAAAAAAACAAAACAACAACAAAAAAAAAAATCAGACCATACTACAAAAGACTATGTTCAACAAATCTGGAAAATCTGAAGGAAATGAACAATTTTCTAGACAGATACCAGGTACCAAAGTTAAGTCAGAAAAAAATAAACCATCTAAACAACCCCGTAACTCCTAAAGATATAGATGCAGTTATTAAAAGTCTCTCAAACAAAAAGAGCCCAGGAGCAGATGGGTTTATTGCAGAAATCTATCAGACCTTCATAGAAGAGCTCATACCAATACTCTCAAAACTATTCCACAAAATAGAAACAGACAGAGCAGCACCAAATTCATTCTATAAAGCCACAATTACTCTTATACCTAAACCACACAAAGACCCAACAAAGAAAGAAAACTTCAGACCAATTTCTCTTATGAATATTGACGCAAAATTACTAAACAAAGTTCTTGCAAACTGAATCCAAGAACACATCAAAATGACCATACATCATGATCAAGTAGGCTTCATCCCATTAACACAGGGATGGTTTAATATAGGGATATCCATCAATATAAACCAATATGTAAACAAACTTAAATATAAGAACCACATGATCATTTCATTAGATGCTAAGAAAGCACTTGACTGGTTGGGATTTAGCTCAGTGGTAGCGCAAGGCCCTGGGTTCAGTCCCCAGCTCTGAAAAAAAGAAAAGAAAAGAAAAAAAAAAGAGAAAGCATTTGAAAAAATTCAACACCAGTTCATGATAAAAGATCTTGAAAGAAGAGGAACTCAGGGCCCACACCTAAACATAGTAAAAGCAATATACAGCAAACCTATAGCTAACATTTAACAAAATGAAGAGAAACTTGAAGCAATTCCACTAAAATCAGGGACTACACAAGGCTGCCCACTCTCCCTATTTATTCAATATTTCACATTAAGTCCTAGTAAGAGCAATGTGAAAATGAAAGGAGGTCAAAGGGATACAGATTGAAAGGGAAGAAATGAAAAAATCACTATTTGCAGATGATATGACAGTATACTTTTATGACCCCATAAGTTCAACCAGAGAACTACTTAACCTGAAAAACAAAGTCTTGGGGTGTAAACTTACTCAACCAAATAAGTAACCTTCCTCTACTCAAAGGATAAACAGACTAAGAAAGAAAGTTGGGAAATGACACCCTTCATAATAGTCCTAAATAATATAAAATAACTTGGTTTGACTTTAACCAAGCAAGGGAAAGATCTGTATGAAGAACTTCAAATGTATGAAGAAAGTAATTGAGGAAGATCTCAGAAGATGGAAAGATCTCACATGATCATGAATTTGCAGGATTAATACAGTGAAGATGGCCATTTTGCCAAAAGCAATCTATAGATGCAATGCAATCCCCATCACAATTCCTACTCAATTCTTTATACAGACAGAAAGAACAATTTGCAAATTCATTAGGAATAACAAAAAAACACAGGATAGAAAGAAGTATACTCAACAATAAAAGAACTTCTGGGGGAAATCACTATCCCTGACTTCAAGCAGTATTACAGAGCAACAATCATAAAAACGGTGTGGTATTGGTATGGAGATAGGCAGATAGACCAGAACAGAACAGAACTGAGGACCCAGAAATGAACCCACACACCTATGGTCACTTGATCTTTGACAAAGGAGCTAAAGTCATCCGATGGAAGAAAGATAGCATTTTCAACAAATGGTCCTGGTTCAACTGGAGGTCAGCATATAGAAGGATGCAAATCGATTTATTATTATCACCCTGTACAAAGCTTAAGTCCAAGTGGATTACAGAACTCCACGTCAAACCAGATAAACTCAAACTAATAGAAGAAAAAGTGGGGAAGAGTTTCAAACACATGGGCACTGGAGAAAATTTCCTGAACAAAACAACAGTGGCTTATGCTCTAAGATCAAGAATTGACAAATGGGTCTCTGCTCCCAAACCCCATGGGAGAGAGACCTCACCACCTGGTCAGGTGGGCACTCCTGAGGGTGCAGAGTGGAAGAGACCACCAACACTGCCCACCCCTGCTCACAACCCTGGCCCAAGAGGAAACTATATACGGCCTCTGGGTTCCGTAGAGGAGGGCCCACGAACAGCAGGTCCACTGAGTCTGAGACACGGCCAGAACCTGAAGGGACCTACCAGATAAACAGTTCTCTGCACCCAAATCCTGTGGGAGGGAGAGCTAAACCTTCAGAGAGGGAGACACGCCTGGAAAACCAGAAGAGACTGCACTCTGCACACATCTCTGATGCCAGTGGAAAACACCAAATGCCATCTGGAACTCTGGTGCATGGAAGCTCCCGGAAAGGGTGGCGCAGATCTTCCTGGTTGCTGCCTCCGCGGGGAGCTCAAAAGCAACACCTCACGAGCAAAGCTGAGCCTCGTAAACACAGGTAAGACCAACTTTTCTGCTGCAAATGACCTGCCTTGTGAATTCAAGAAACAGGCCCACAGGAACAGCTGAAGACATGTAGATAGGAAAAACTACACACCCGAAAGCAGAACAGAACACTCTGTCCCCATAACTGGCTGAAAGAAAACAGGAAAACAGGTCCTGACAAACAGGCTTATAGGACAGTCTAGCCACTGTCAGAAATAGCAGAACAAAGTAACACTAGAGATAATCTGATGGCGAGAGGCAAGCTCAGGAACCCAAGAAACAGATACCAAGATTACATGACACCATCGGAGCCCAATTCTCCCACCAAAGCAAACACAGAATATCCAAACACACCAGAAAAGCAAGATCTAGTTTCAAAATCATATTTGATCATGATGCTGGAGGACTTCAAGAAAGATGTGAAGAACTCCCTTAGAGAATCACAGAAAAACATTAATAAACAAGTAGAAGCCTACAGAGAGGAAAAACAAAAATCCCTGAAAGAATTCCAGGAAATCATAAATAAACAAGTAGAAGCCCATAGAGAGGAGTCACAAAAATCCCTGAAAGAATTCTAGGAAAACACAATCAAACAGTTGAAGGAATTAAAAATGGAAATAGAAGCAATCAAGAAAGAACACATGGAAACAACCATGGATATAAAAAACCAAAAGAAGAGACAAGGAGCTGTAGATACGAGCTTCACCAATAGAATACAAGAGATGGAAGTGAGAATCTCAGGAGCAGAAGATTCCATAGAAATCATTTACTCAACTGTCAAAGATAATGTAAAGCAGAAAAAGCTACTGGTCTAAAACATACAGGAAATCCAGGACTCAATGAGAAGATCAAACCTAAGGATAATAGGTATAGAAGAGAGTGAAGACTCCCAGCTCAAAGGACCAGTAAATATCTTCAACAAAATCATAGAAGAAAACTTCCCTAACCTAAAGAAAGAGATACCTATAGGCATAAAAGAAGCCTTAAGAACTCCAAATAGATTGGACCAGAAAAGAAACACCTCCCGTCACATAATAGTCAAAACACCAAACGCACAAAATAAAGAAAGAATATTAAAAGCAGTAAGGGAAAAAGGTCAAGTAACATATGAAGGCAGACCTATCAGAATTACACCACACTTTTCACCAGAAACTATGAAAACCAGAAGATCCTGGACAGACGTCATACAGACCCTAAGAGAACAAAAATGCCAGTCCAGGTTACTGTATCCTGCAAAACTCTCAATTAACATAGATGGAGAAACCAAGATATTCCATGCAAAACCAAATTTACACAATAACTTTCTACAAATCCAGCACTACAAAGGATAATAAATGGTAAAGCCCAACATAAAGAGGCAAGCTATACCCTAGAAGAAGCCAGAAACTAATCGTCTGGGCAACAAAACAAAGAGAAGAAAAGCACACACCCATAACCTCACATCCAAATATGAATATAACAGGAAGCAATAATCACTATTCCTTAATATCTCTCAACATCAATGGCCTCAACTCCCCAATAAAAAGACATAGATTAACAAATTGGATACGCAACGAGGACCTTGCATTCTGCTGCCTACAGGAAACACACCTCAGAGACAAAGACAGACACTACCTCAGAGCAAAAGCCTGGAAAACAACTTTCCAAGCAAATGGTCAGAAGAAGAAAGCTGGAGTAGCCATTCTAATATCAAATGAAATCAATTTTCTACTAAAATTCATCAAAAAAGATAGGGAAGGACACTTCTTATTCATCAAAGGAAAAATTCACCAAGATGAACTCTCAATCCTAAATATCTATGCCCCAAATACAAGGGCACCTACATAGGTAAAAGAAACCTTACTAAAGCTCAAAACACACATTGCACCTCACACAATAGTAGTAGGAGACTTCAGCATCCCACTCTCATCAATGGACAGATTATGGAAACAGAAATTAAAAAGAGACTTAGACAGACTAAGAGAAGTCATGAGCCAAATGGACTTAACAGATATTTATAGAACATTCTACCCTAAAGGATATATCTTCTTCTCAGCTCCTCATGCTACTTTCTGCAGCTGACCATATAATTGGTCAAAAAACGGGCCTCAACAGATACAGAAATATAGAAATAATCCCATGCATGCTATCGGACCACCATGGCCTAAAACTGGTCCTCAATAACAATAAGGGAATAATGCCCACATATACGTGGAAATTGAACAATGCTCTATTCAATGATAACCTGGTCAAGAAAGAAATAAAGAAAGAAATTAAAGACTTCTTACAATTTAATGAAAATGAAGGTACAACATACCCAAACTTTTTGGACACAATGAAAGCTGTGCAAATAGGAAAACTCATAGCTATGAATGCCTGCAGAAAGAAACAGGAGAGAGCATATATCAGCAGCTTGAAAGCACACCTAAAAGCTCTAGAACAAAAAGAAGCAAAAACACACAGGAGGAGGAGAAGGCAGGAAATAATCAAACTCAGAGCTGAAATCAACCAAGTAGAAACAAAAAGGACCATAGAAATAATCAACAGAACCAAAAGTTATTTCTTTGAGAAAATCAACAAGATAGATAAACCCTTAGCAAGTCTAACAAGAGGACACAGAGTGTATCCAAATTAACAAAATCAGAAATGAATAGGGAGTCATAACTACAGATTCAGAGGAAATTCAAAAAATCATCAGATCTTACTACAAAAGCCTATATTCAACAAAACTTGAAAATCTGCAGGAAATGGTCAATTTCCTAGACAGATACCAGGTACCAAAGTTAAATCAGGAACAGATAAACCAGTTAAACAACCGCATAACTCCTAAGGAAATAGAAGCAGTTTTTAAAGGTCTCCCAACCAAAAAGAGCCCAGGTCCAGACTGGTTTAGTGCAGAATTCTATCAGACTTTCATAGAAGACCTCATAACAATATTATCCAAACTATTCCACAAAATTGAAACAGATGGAGCACTACCGAATTCCTTCTATAAAGCCACAATTACTCTTATACCTAAACCACACAAAGACTCAACAGACAAAGAGAACTTCAGACCAATTTCCCTTATGAATATCGACAGAAAAATACTCAATAAAATTCTGGCAAACCAAATCCAAGAGCACATCAAAACAATCATCCACTATGATCAAGTAGGCTTCATCCCAGGCATGCAGTGATGGTTTAATATATGGAAAACCATCAACGTGATCCATTATATAAACAAACTGAAAGAACAGAACCACATGATCATTTCATTAGATGCTGAGAAAGCATTTGACAAAATTCAACACCCCTTCATGATAAAAGTCCTGGAAAGTATAGGAATTCAAGGCCCATACCTAAACATAGTAAAAGCCATATACAGCAAACCATTTGCTAACATTAAACTAAATGGAGAGAAACTTGAAGCAATCCCACTAAAATCAGGGAATAGACAAGGCTGCCCACACTCTCACTACTTATTCAATATAGTTCTTGAAGTTCTAGCCAGAGCAATCAGACAAAAAAAGGAGGTCAAGGGGATACAGATAAGAAAAGAAGAAGTCAAAATATCACTATTTACAGATGATATGATAGTATATTTAAGTGATATCAAAAGTTCCACCAGAGAACTACTAAAGCTGATAAACAACTTCAGCAAAGTGGCTGGGTATAAAGTTAAGTCAAATAAATCAGTAGCCTTCCTCTACACAAAAGAGAAAAAAGCCGAGAAATGAGGGAAACGACACCCTTCATAATAGACCCAAATAATATATAGTACCTCGGTGTGACTTTAACCAAGCAAGTAAAAGATTTGTACAATAAAAACTTCAAGACTCTGAAGAAAGAAATTGAAGAAGACCTCAGAAGATGGAAAGACCTCCCATGCTCATGTATTGGGAGGATTAATATAGTAAAAATGGCCATTTTACCAAAAGCTATCTACAGATTCAATGCAATCCCCATCAAAATACCAATCCAATTCTTCAAAGAGTTAGACAGAACAATTTGCAAATTCATCTGGAATAACAAAAAAACCAGGATAGCTAAAACTATCCTCAACAATAAAAGGACTTCAGGGGGAATCACTATCCCTGAACTCAAGCAGTATTACAGAGCAATAGTGATAAAAACTGCATGGTATTGGTACAGAGACAGACAGATAGACGAATGGAACAAAATTGAAGACCCAGTAATGAACCAGCACACCTATGGGAACTTGATTTTTGACAAAGGAGCCAAAACCATCCAATGGAAAAAAGATAGCATTTTCAGCAAATGGTGCTGGTTCAACTGGAGGTCAAGATGTAGAAGAATGCAGATTGATCCATGCTTATAACCCTGTACAAAGCTTAAGTCCAAGTGGATCAAGGAACTCCACATCAAACCAGATACACTCAAACTAATAGAAGAAAAACTAGGGAAGCATCTGGAACACATGGGCACTGGAAAAAATTTCCTGAACAAAACACAAATGGCTTATGCTCTAAGATCAAGAATCAACAAATGGTATCTCATCAAACTGCAAATCTTCTGTAAGGCAAAGGACACTGTGGTTAGGACAAAACGGCAACCAACAGATTGGGAAAAGATCTTTACCAATCCTACAACAGTTAGAGGCCTTATATCCAAAATATACAAAGAACTCAAGAAGTTAGACTGCAGGGAGACAAATAACCTATTAAAAAATGGGGTTCAGAGCTAAACAAAGAATTCACAGCTGAGGAATGCCGAATGGCTGAGAAACACCTAAAGAAATGTTCAACATCTTTAGTCATAAGGGAAATGCAAATCAAAACAACCCTGAGATTTCACCTCACACCAGTGAGAATGGCTAAGATCAAAAACTCAGGTGACAACAAATGCTGGCGAGGATGTGGATTAAGAGGAACACTCCTCCATTGTTGGTGGGATTGCAGACTGGTACAACCATTCTGGAAATCAGTCTGGAGGTTCCTCAGAAAATTGGATATGACCTCCCTGAGGATCCAGCTCCACCCCACTTGGGCATATACCCAAAAGATGCCCCAACAAATAAAAAAGACACGTGTTCCACTATGTTCATCGCAGCCTTATTTATAATAGCCAGAAGCTGGAAAGAACCCAGATGCCCTTCAACAGAGGAATGGATACAGAAAATGTGGTACATCTACACAATGGAATATTACTCAGCTTTCAAAAATAATGACTTTATGAAATTCGTAGGCAAATGGTTGGAGCTGGAAAATATCATCCTGAGTGAGGTAACCCAATCACAGAAAAACACACATGTTATGCACTCATTGATAAGTGGCTATTAGCCCAACTGCTTGAATTACCCTAGATGCCTAGAACAAATGAAACTCAAGACGGATGATCAAAATGTGAATGCTCACTCCTTCTTTAAAAGGGGAACAAGAATACCCTTGGCAGGGAATAGAGAGGCAAAGATTAAAACAAACACAGAAGGAACATTCATTCAGAGCCTGCCCCACATGTGGCCCATACATATACAGCCATCCAATTAGTCAAGATGGATGAAGCAAAGAAGTGCATGCCGACAGGAGCCGGATGTAGATAGCTCCTGAGAGACACAGCCAGAATACAGCAAATACAGAGGCCAATGCCAGCAGCAAACCACTGAACTGAGAATAGGACCCCCGTTGAAGGAATCAGAGAAAGAACTGGAAGAGCTTGAAGGGGCTTGAGACCCCATATGTACAACAATGCCAAGCAACCAGAGCTTCTAGGGACTAAGCCACTACCTAAAGACTATACGTGGACTGACCCTGGACACTGACCTCATAGGTAGCAATGAATATCCTAGTAATAGCACCAGTGGAAGGGAAGCCCTGGGTCCTGCTAAGACTGAATCCCCAGTGAACTAGATTGTTGGCGGGAGGGCAGCAATGGGGGGAGGATGGGGAGGGGAACACCCATAAAGAAGGGGAAGGGGAGGGATCAGGGGGATGTTTGCCCGGAAACCGGGACAGGGAATAACACTTGATATGTATATAAGTAATACTCAAGTTAATAATAATAATAAAAAAAAAAGAATTGACAAATGGGATCTTGTAAAACTGCACAGCTTCCGTAAGGCAAAAGGCACTATCAATAGGACAAAGTGGAAAACAACAGACTGGGAAAAGATCTTTACATCTGATAGATGGGTTATATCCAAAATAAACAAAGAACTCAAAGTTAGACTCCAGAGAGTCAAATACCCCTATTAAAGAATGTGGTACAGAGTTAAACAAAATATTCTCAGCTGAGGAATATCGCATGGTCAAAAAGCACCCTAAGAAATGTTCAACATCATTAGTAATCAGGGAAATGCAAATCAAAACAACCCTAAGATTCTGCGTCATTCAGAATGGCTAAAATAAAAAACTCAGGTGACACCAGATGCTGGTGAGGATTGGAGGAAGAAGACCACTCCTCCATTGTTGTTGGGATTGCAAACTTGTACAACCACTCTGGAAATCAGTTTGGTGGTTCTTCAAAAAAGTGGACATTGCACTACCTGAGGACTCAGCCAAACTGCTCCTGGGCATATACCCAAAAGATGTTCCAACATACAACAAAGATACATGCTCCACTATGTTCATAGCAGCCTTATTTATAATAACCAGAAGCTGGAAAGAACACAGATCCCCTTCAACAGAAGAATGTATTCAAAAAGTACAGTAAATCTACACAATGGTGTACTACTCAGATAACAAAAAAATGACTTCATGAAATTCATAGGCAAATGGATGGAACTAGAAAAACTCATCCTGAGTGAAGTAACCCAATCACAGAAAAACACACTTGGTATGCAGTCACTAAAAAGTGGATACTAGCCCAGAAGCTTGAATTACCTAGGATGCAATCCAAAGAGCAAGGAATCTCAAGAAGAATGACTAAAATGCAGATGCACACATTCCTTCTTATAGGGGGAAAAATATGCATAGGAGGGGATATGGAAGCAAGTTTAGAGCAGAGACTCAAGGAAAGGCCATTCAGTGCCTGCCCCACATGTGGCCCGTATAAATACAGCCACTAAAACTAGACAAGATTGATGAAGCTAAAAAATGCATGCTGAAAGGTACCAGATACAGATCTCTCCTGAGAGACACATCCAGAGCATGTCCAACTCAGAGGTCAATGCTAGCCCCAAACCACTGAACTGAAAACAGGAACACCTTGGGGGGAATTAGAGGAAGGATTGAAAGAGTTGAAAGAGCTTATATACCCATAAGAACAATAATGCCAAACAACCAGAGCTTCCAAGCACTAAACCACTACAGAATGACTATACATGGACTGACCCAGGTCTTCAACTGCATATGTAGCAGAGAATAGCCTTGTTGGAGGACCAGTGGAAGCAGAAGCCCTTGAACCTGCCAAGCTTGAAACCCTAGTGCACGGAAATATGTGGGTGGGCAGTAAGAAACATGGATGTTGGGAATACTCTTATGGGGGTAGGGAGGGGATGGAGGCTTATGGACAGGAAACTGGGAAAGGGAATAGCATTTGAAATGTAAGTAAAGAAATATATATATATATATATAGTTATTAAAAAAAAAGAACAAGATCATCAGCCAACTAGACACCAGTGCTCCTAGGGACTAAACTACTAAACAAAATGTATAGTTGGAGGGACCAATGGTTAAAGCTGTATATGTAGCAGAGGATGGCATTGTCTGGCATCAGTAGGGAGAGAGGGCATTCATCCAATGAAGGCTCATTTCTCCCTATGTGGGGAAATGCCTCAGTGGTAAGCTGGGACAAGGTGGGTGGAAGGGGAAGCATCCTTATAGAAGGGGTAGAGGATGCAAAAGGAGGGCACTGGGAAAGGATTTATCATTTAAAATGTAAATATATAAAATATACAATAAAAATGTTTGCAACATAAAAAAATAAAGTGATTCATGTATTAAAAGTTGTTATTTGCCCACAGCTCCCTTCTCCCAAACCCGATGGGAGAGAGAACTCAACGCCCAGACTTGTGGGCACTCCTGAGACTGCAGTGTAGAAGAGACCTCCAATACAGCCCACCCTTACCCACATCCCTGGCCCAAGAGTGAACTGTATAGGGCCTCTGCGAACAAGAAGATAGGGGCACTCAACCTGCAGGAGCCCCGCCGTCCCGACTGCTCCAGGATCTGAAGGGTCCCAGTCAAACAGCTCCCTGCACCCAAACCACGTGGGAGGGAGAGCTAGACACTCAGAGGGGCAGACACACCTGGGAAGACAGAGGAGACTACACTCTGCCCATATGTCTGAATCTAGAGGAAAAAACCGAGCACCATCTGGGCTCCCTGTTCACAGGGAGAAGGCGAGGCAGGCCCTTCTGGTTGCTTCGCTCACAGAGAGCTGAAACTCAGACACAAGGAGCGACTTCAGGCCCAACACCAGAGGCAAGACCAACTTTTCTGCTCCAAGTGACCTGCCTGGTGGACTCAGGACATACACCCACAGGAACAACTGAAGACCAGTAGAAAGGAAAGACTACACGCCTGAAAGAAGAACACTCTGTTCCCATAACTGGCTGAAAGAAAACAGGAAAACAGGTCTACAGCACTCCTGAGACACAGACATATAGGACGGTCTAACCGCTGTCAGAAATAGCAGAACAAGGTAACACCAGAGACAACCTGATGG
This sequence comes from Rattus norvegicus, assembly GCF_021556685.1. NCBI lineage: Eukaryota > Metazoa > Chordata > Mammalia > Rodentia > Muridae > Rattus > Rattus norvegicus. Next base: position 53,233,475 of record NC_141547.1, on the reverse strand, counting down.
TGAGCAGCAAGCACAGGAACCCAAGCAACAGAAACCAAGACTACATGACATCATCAGAGCCCAATTCTCCTACCAAAGTAAACAATGCTATCCAAACACACCAGAAAAGCAAGATCTAGATTTAAAATCACATTTGATCATGATGATTGAGGACTTCAACAATGATATAAAGAACTCCCTTAGAGAAATGCAGTACAACACAAATAAACAGGTAGAAGCCTATAGACTGGAAAGAATTACAGGAAAACACAATGAAACAGGTGAAGGAATTAAAAATGGACATAGAAACAATAAGGAAAGCACAAAGGGAGACTACACTGGATATAGAAAACCAAAGGAAGAAACAAGGGGCCATAGACACAAGCATCACCAACAGAATACAAGAGACAGAAGAGAGAATCTCAGGAGCAGAAGATTCCATAGAAATCATTGACAACTGTAAAAGGTAATGGAAAACAGAAAAAGCTACTGGCCCAAAACAGGAAATCCAAGACACAATGAGAAGATCAGAGCTAAGGAAAATATGTATAGAAGGGAATGAAGACTCCCAACTCAAAGGACAAGTAAATATCTTCAACAACATCATAGGAGAAAACTTCTCTAACCTAAAGAAAGAGATGCCCATAAATATACAAGAAACCTATAGAACTCCAAATAGATTGGACCAGAAAAGAAACTCCTCCCGTCACATAATAGTCAAAACAACAAATGAGCAAAACCAAAATAAATATTAAAGGCAGAAAGGGAAAAATGTCAATTAACCTATGAAGGCAGACCTATAAGAATTACACCAGACTTCTCCCCAGAGACTATGAAAGCCAGAAGATCCTGGACAGATGTCATGCAGAACCTAGGAGAATACAAATGCCAGCCCTGGTTACTGTATCCATCAAAACTCTCAATTAGCATAAATGGAGAAAGTAAGATACTCAGTGACAAAACCAAAGTTACATATTATCTTTGTACAAATTCAGCCCTACAAAGGATAATAAATGGTAAAATCCAATACAAGGAGGCAAGCTACACCCTAGAAAATGCAAGAAACGAAGGGTTTTGCAATAAATCAAAAAGAAGACAAGCACACAATCACAATCTCACATCCAAACACGAATATAACAGGAAGCAGCAATAAATATTCCTTAATATCTCCCAACATTAATGGACTCAATTTCCCAATAATAAGACACAGTTTGACAAATTGGATATACAATGAGGACCCAGCATCGTGCTGCCTACAGAAAACACACATCAGAGACAAAGACAAACACTACCTCAGAGTAAAAGCCTGGAAAACAACTTTCCAAGCAAATGGTCAGAAGAAGCAAGCTGGAGTAGCCATTTTAATAATGAATAAAATCAATATTCAACCAAATGTCATCAAAAAAGATGAGGAAGGACATTTCATATTCATCAAAGGAAAAATTCCACCAAGATGAACTCTCAATTCTAAATATCTATGCTCTGAATACAAGGGCACACACATACATAAAAGAAACCTTACTAAAGCTCAAAGCACACATTGAACCTCCCACAATAATAGAAGATTTCAACACCCCACTCTCATCAATGGAGAGATTATGGAAAGAGAAATTAAACAGAGACCTAGACAGACTAAGAGAAGTATGAACAAAATGGACTTAACAGATATTTATAAAACATTCTATCCTAAAACAAAAGGATCTACCTTCTTCTCACAACATCATGGCACTTTCTCCAAAAAATGACCATATAATCAGTCATAAAACTGGTCTCAACAGATACAGAAAGATAGAAATAATCCCATGTGTACTATTAGATCACCATGGGCTAAAGCTGGTCTTCAATAACAATAAAGCAAGAACGCCCACATATATATGGAAGTTGAACAATGCTCCACTCAATGATAACCTGGTCAAAGAAGAAATAAAGAAAGAAATTAAATACTTCTTTGAGTTTAATAAAATGAAGGTACAACATAACCAAACTTATGGGACACAATAAACGTTGTGCTAAGAGTAAAACTCATAGTTCTGAGTGCTTGAAGAAAGAAACACGAGAGAGCATATATAAGCAGCTTGTCAGCACACCTAAAAGCTCTAGAACAAAAAGAAGCAAATACACCCAGGAGGAGTAGAAGGCAGGAAATAATCAAACTCAGAGCTGAAAACAACCAAGTAGAAACAAAAAGGACTACACAAAGAATCAACAGAACCAAAAGCTGTTTCTTTGAGAAAATCAACAATATAGATAAACCTTTATCCAGACTAACCAAAGGACACAGAATGTGTGTCCAAATTAACAAAATAATAAATGAAAATGGAGACATACCACAGAATCAGAGGAAATTCAGAAAATCATCAGATCCTACTACAAAACTGTATATTCAACAAAACATGCAAATCTGGAGGAAATGGGCAATTTCCTAGACAGACACCAGGTACCAAAGTTAAAATCAGGAACAGATAAACCATTTAAACAACGCCATAACTCCTAAAGAAATAAAAGCAGTCATTAAAGTCTCCCAACCAAAAAGAGCACAGATCCAGATGTGTTCAGTGCAGAATACTGTCAGAGCTTCATAGAAGAACTCAGTACTATACAAACTGTTCCACAAAATTGAAATATTTGGAGCGCTACTGAATTCCTTCTATGAAGCCACAATTATGGTTATACCTAAACCACAGAAAGACTCAACAAAGAAGAACTTCAGACCAATTTTCTTTATGAATATCAACCAAAATATTTAATAAAATTATTGCAAACCAAATCCAAGAGCACATCAAAACAATCATACATCATGATCAAGTAGACTTCATCCCAGGTCTGCCTGGATGGTTTAACATATGGAAAACCATCAAAGTAATCCACTATGTAAACAAACTGAAAGAACAAAACCACATGATCATTTCATTAGATGCTGAGAAAGCATTTGACAAGATTCAATACCCCTTCATGATAAAAGTCCTGGAAAGAATAGGAGTGCAAGGCCCATACCTAAACATAGTAAAAGCCATATACAGCAAACCAGTAGCTAATATTAAACTAAATAGAGAGAAACTTGAAGCAATCTCACTAAAATCAGGGACTAGACAAGGCTGCCCACTCTCTCCCTATTTATTCAATATAGTTCTTGAAGTGCTAGCCAGAGCAATCAGACAACAAAAGGAGATCAAAGGGATACAGATTGAAAGGAAGAAGCCAAAATATCACTATTTGCAGATGATATGATTGTGTATTTAAGTGATCTCAAAAGTTCCACCAGAGAACTACTAAACCTGGTAAACACCTTCAGCAAAGTGGTTGGGTATAAAATTAGCTCAAATAAATCAGTAGCCTTCCTCTACACAAAAGAGAATCTAGCCGAGAAAGAAATTAGGAAAACAACACCCTGCATACTAGTTCCAAATAATACAAAATTCCTCGCTGTAATTTTAACCAAGCAAGTGATAGATCTGTATGATAAGAATTTCAAGCTTCTGAAGAAAGAAATTGAAGAAGATCTCAGAAGATGGAAAGATCGCCCACGCTCATGGATTGGCAGGATTAATATAGTAAAAATGGCCATTTTACCAAGAGAGATATACAGATTCAATACAAGCCCCATCAAAATTCCAATCCAATTCTTCAGAGAGTTAGAGAGAACAATTTGCAAACTCATCTAGATTAACAAAAAACCCAGGATATATAAAACTATCCTTAACAATAAAAGGACATCCAGGGGATTCACTATCCCTGAACTCTAGTAGTATTACAGAGCAATAGTGATAAAAAAAAAAAAACAAAAAAAAAAAACAAAAAAAACAAAACAAAAAAAAACAAAAAAAAAAAACAAAAAGAAAACAAAACAAAACAAAAACAAAACTGTATGTTATTGGTACAGAGACAGACAGATAGACCAGTGGAATAGAATTGAAGACCCAGAAATGGACCCACACACTTATGGTCACCTGATATTTGACAAAGGAGCCAAAACTATCCAATGGAAAAAAGATAGGCTTTTCAACAAATGATGCTAGTTCAATTGGAGGTCAGCAAGTAGAAGAATGCAGATCGATCCATTCTTCTCATCCTGTACAAAGCTTAAGTCCAAGTGAAAATCAAACCAGACACATTCAAACCTATAGAAGAAAAAGTGGGGAAGAATTTCTCACAGATAGGCACTGGAGAAAATTTCCTGAACAAAACACCAATGGCTTATACTCTAAAATCAAGAATAAACAAATGAGTTCTCATAAAACTGCAAAGCTTCTGTAAGGCAAAGGACACTGTTGTTAGGACAAAATGGCAACTAACAGATTGGGAAAAGATCTTTACCATTCTTACCACTGATAGAGGGCTTATATATAAAATATACGAAGAACTAAAGAAGTGAGACTGCGGGGAGGCAAATAACCGTATTTACAAAAGGGGTTCAGAGCTATACAAAGAGTTCACAGCTGAAGAATACCAAATACCTAAAGAAATGTTGTTGAACATCTTTAGTCATAAGGGAAATGCAAATCAAAACAATCCTGAGATTCCACCTCACACCAGTCAGAATGACTAAAAGCAAAATCCAATGACAGCAGATGCTGGAGAGGATATAGAGAAAAAGGAACACTCCTCCATTGTTGGTGGGATTGCAGACTGGTACAACCATTCTGGAAATAAGTCTGGAGGTTCTTCAGAAAATTGGACATTCCACTACCTGATTACCCAGTTAAACCTCTCTTGGGCATATACCCAAAAGATGCTCCAAGAAATAACAAAGGCACATGCTCCACTATGCTGATAGCAGCCTTATTTATAATAGCCAGAAGCTGGAAAGAACCCAGATGCCCTTCAACAAAGGAGTGGATACAGTAAATGTGGTACATCTATAAAATGGAATACTACTCCACTATCAACAACAATGACTTTATGAACTTCATGAGCAAATGGATGGAACTGTAAAATATCATCCTGAGTGAGATAACCCAATCACAGAAAAACACATATGGTATGCACTCATTGATAAGTGGTATCAGTCCAAAGGCTTGAATTACCCTAGATGCACAGGACACATGAAAATAAAGGATGAGAAAAAATGCAAATATTTCACACCTTCTTTAAAAGAGGAACAAGAATACCCTTGGGAGGGAATAGGTAGGCAAAGTTTAGAACAGAGGCTGAAGGCATGCCCATTCAGAGCCTGCCCCACATATTGCCCATATATATAAAGCCACCAAACTAGATAAGATGGATGAAGCAAAGAAGTACAGGCTGACAGGAATTGGATATAGATCTCTTCTGAGAGACACAGCCAGAATATGGCAAATACACAGGTGAATGCCAGCAGCAAACCACTGACCTGAGAACAGGTCCCCCAATGAAGGAATTAGAGAAAGGACTAAAAGAGCCTGAAGGGGCTTGAGACCCCATGTGAACAACAATGCCAACCAACCAGTGCTTTCAGGGACTAAGCCACTACCCAAAGACTATACATGAACTGACCCTGGGCTCCTACTGCATAAGTAGTAATGAATAGCCTAATAAGCTCACAAGTGGAAGGGGAAGCCTTTGTTCATGCCAAGACTGAAGTCTTCAGTGATCAGGATTGTTGGGGGGAGGGCAGTAATCGGGGGAGGATGGGGAGGGGAACACCCATATAGAAGGGGAATAGGAGGGGTTAGGGGCATGTTGGCCTGGAGACCGGGAAAGGTAATAACAATTGAAATGTAAATAAGAAATACCCAATTTAATAAAGATGGAGAAAAAGTTGTTATTTTATGATATGATAAAAATTGTAAACTATTTTTTATTCATTTATCTTTTCGATATTTTGATTTTTTACTGTTATTTATTAATTTTTGCATTCCACTGCCGCTTCCCATTCATCCTCTCCCTCACCTTACTTTCTTACTCCTCGACCCTTTCTCTCCACAAAAATGGAGGACACCATGGACCTCAAACTGCCCCTGATCCAGCCACACAGCAAGACTAGACTCATCTTCCACTGAGGTTAAAGAAGTTATCCCAATTAACAGAAATGCATCCAAAACAAACAATATAGACTGACAAACTCAGTTTCTGCTTCAGACCTCCCACATGAAGACCTAGCTGTACCACCATTGTACATAAGCAGAGGTTTGATTTGTGCTCCCTGCTTGGCAGTTAAAATTTTAAGAGCCTCTATGGGTATAGTGTATTTATTTATGACACCTCTGTATCCCTCAGTCCTTACTGTTCCTTTTCTACAGGATTGTGAAGCTACATTCAATGTTTGGCTGTGCCTTTATAGCAGCTTTCTACAGTTACTGGGTGAAACCTCTCTGATAAACTTTATGCTAGGCTCCTTCTACCAGTATAAAAGAACATTATCAATATCATCTTATAGCATGGGTCTCAAGGTGGGCCAGTCATTCATAGTCCCTTCCCTCAATGTCTGCTCAATCTTTCACCACTGCACATAGTTTAGGTGGGACAAATTGTGGATCTAAAACTTTATGTCTGGATTGATCCCAATCCCTCCATCAGAAGTCATTCTTGGGTACAGGCAATGAACAGTTCAGGCTCTATATCCCCAGAGAGTTAGCTAGGTTGACTGTCATAGTTTCCTGACAACTTCCATTGTCCTAGGTTTCTAGCCATTCCCAGAGATTCATCCCAAATACAGTTGTCTTTCCCAATACTCTGTTCTACCATCTTCCTCCTATCTATCTCCACCTACTCTCCTATTCATGCAACCTAGATGTTTAATCTCTTTCTCCTACTCAGTAAGACCCAAGCATGCCTTCTTGTTCCTTTCTTGTTATTTAGCTGGTTTTATGTGTGTTTGTAGCATGGGTAATCTGTACTTTATGACTAATATCCACTTATAAGTGAATAAAATAGCCTGCTTGTATGACTGGATCTGGGTTACCTAACAGGATGATCTTTTCTAGTTCAATCCATTTTCCTGCAAAATTTGTGATTTCATTCTTTTTAAAGTTTGAGTAATATTTTAAATTGTGTAGATGTGCCACTATTGCATATCTATTCTTCGTTTGAGAAATGTCTGGGGTCCTTCCAGTTTCTGGCTATTATGAATAAAGCTGCTATCTACATATTAGTTCAAGTTTTATTGTCAGCATCAGCAACCACACTTTCAACCTTAGATCTGTACATTTTAGTCATAATATACTCTTGCAAAATAATACCAAAGGATTCCAAAAATTTTATTTCATATTTTGTATCATTTGTATGGGATAGTCTACATATAATTCCCATTGAATTCTTCATAGTAACATATGAATCAGCTTCTTGGTCCTGATTTTTTGTGTCCTGCATAATGCAAAGTATCAACAGATTTTAATGCTCCACATCAATTATATAAGGTTGTTTTTTTATACTAGATTATAGTGAGTCAGAAGCCATCATCTAATTCAAGATGGAAATGATTTAATTCCTAGATTGAGATGTTCACAGAACCACAAAAAAGGCAGAGAGTATAACTTGTAGAAACTGACAAAATTGATTTTATTACAAATTAAATCATGGAAAAGTATTGTTTTAAAATTCAAATATTGAGTCAAACTTGATGAGTAAACAGCTTGACTTCTATAAATTCTGCATTTTGAATATAGAAATATAATAATTTAAGCACATGTGAGATCACTGTTACAGGGATTGTGAAGTCTTGCTGTGAAACAGGAAGCATGTTGGTGTTTTCTCCTGATTTCCTGGGGTATTTAGGATTAGTGAATTAGCTTTGTAGTTGATCTTTCTTTATGAGAAATGAATTTTTATCAATCAATATATTGTTCTTAGTTTCCCTCCCAAGAATTAGCAATACATAACTAACATGTCATAAATGTAAAAGACACATATGTCTTAGTCAGGATTCCTATTCCTCCACAAACACCATGACCAAGAAGCAAGTTGGGGAGGAAAGGAGTTATTCAGTTTACTTCCATGCTGTTCATCACCAAAAGAAGTCAGGACTGGAACTCAAGCAGGTCAGGAAGTCAGAGATGATCAGAGGTCATGGAGGGATGTTCCTTACTTGTTTCCTTCCCCTGGATTGCTCAGCTTGCTTTCTTATAGAACCCAAGACCACCAGCCCTGGGATGGCAGAACCCACATTGGACTGGGTGCTCCCATCTTGATCACTAATTGAGAAAATGCCTTACAGCTGGATCTCATGAAGGCATTTCCTTTTTCTGTGATAACTCCAGCTTGTGTCACGTTGACACACAAAACTAGCCAGTACAACATATTACTCATTTTCCAGTATTCTCAAATGTGGTGTCTTATTTCATATACTGTTTTTGTGATTTATTCAGTAGTACAAGAGTACATTTTTTTCACCAAATATAAGATAATTGCTCTACTACTATACTCTTTAATTTTGTGTGAATACAAGAATACAAATTCCAGAAACAGAATAATATAACTCCCTAGAACATATAAAACAAGGCATAATTTATCAGTACAATTAAATAAAATATGAGAAAACAGCTTAAAATGCAAATTATAAAATTTAGCTATATATGATAAGTGAAAACAATTGAATTTAAGTTATCATCTAAATGAGAAATAATTTATGTGAATTTCTTTCTGAATGTCTATGCTTTCTAGGTAAATTCAGTAGCAATTTATAACACTGAAAAATTTCTTATACTCTAAAGGAGAATTAAAAGTTCATATTAAAGGTTCATTAGACCCTTGGAATAATGCTAACCTTTTAGATCAATAATAAATTCTGACCAAACAAATACAAAAATTGTACATTTTGTTGAGAGGGATGAAACAGGGTGTTTCATATTTTGAAAGGAAAAAGTTTAAATGTGTCCCCTAGACAAACGTTGAAGCCAAAAACAGGTTCTAGAACTGCTTGTTCCAGAAACTCTTGTCGATTGCATCAAGATCTGTCTCTCTTGAGTTTTTGGGAGGTTGCATCATCTCCAGACTTGAGTGAGGGTCTCCCCTCTCTGGGGGTATTTCATTTGGAAACTCATCTGGGATCAGCAACCACCCTTGTCTCCAGAGATCCTCTAGGAGGTGAGATACTGTCTGTGTCTTTGTGTTTCTGTGGCAGCTGAACTCTGGGTCTGTATTTCCTCACATATTCTGGTTTTACAGTCGCTCATGGTCTCAGGTAGATACAGAGACCTGCGTCTCTGGAAGAGGCAAGATGTGAGTATTGGTAGACATGCCAGGGGCTCACTGACTGTCTCACCCTGGGAAATATCTCGGGAGGTCTGTAGGGACCTCATGGACGCCTGGGAGATCCCTGTCTGGTTGCTCGTGAGGATTCAGTGATTCTCCTGAAGTTGGAGAAAAGACCTGCCCTCCCAGGCATCTGGGTGCTGGTGAAGACACAGTAGTTCTCCTGGACTGGAGAAGCAAAATGTCTTCCGGCCTTCTGTTTTTCCAGAGTGGTCTTGCCTGTCTAGGTGGAGATGGCATCTGTTAGTCTTTGTGTGCCTTAAGTCTCTGTTTTGTGTTACATAAGACTCTGACGTTGGGGCAGACTGTGACAACCCCTCTGAGTTTGACCCTGGACCACTGGACTGAAGTTAGATCTGTTAGTTTGTCTCTTTGTTTTCTGTGTTTGTGTCTTTTGTTATTTGTGACCATGGGACAGACTGTGAAGACTCCTGTGAGTTGGACTTTAGACCATTGGACTGAAGTTAGGGCTAGAGCACACAACCTGTCAGTTACGATTAAGAAAGGACCATGGCAGACTTTTTGCTCCTTGGAGCGGCCAGTGTTTGATGTCAGCAGGCCTCCAGAGGGCACCTTTGACTTAATTATTATTTTTGATTTGCTCCTCTTGGGAAGGAGGAGTGATGTGGAATCTGCCCCCCACCCCCATCATCTGTCTGTGGTGAGCTCACAGAAGCTCCAGTCTGAATCAGTTCAGTTTTGTGACGATATCGCAGAGGCCACCTGTGTTTTGTTTTTGTGAGCACTTCTGTTTTTTGTCTGTTAATCTTTTGATTGTCCTTCTGTGTGACTGAATGCTATTTGTCCTCTTCAGTGGACCTCTATGATTAGAGGAGATGGGGCTCAGACCCCATCCCCAAACCTAGGGTAACCCTAAACGTGGAAAGGACCCCTATAGACTTTTGGGTGGATACCAGAGCAGAGTAATCAGTCCTAAAACAATCATTGGGAAAATTAAAAGACTAAAAGACCATAGTTGTGGGGCCAACGATATCCTTGGACCACATCACAAATGAATGACCTGGGAAAAGAGTGGGGATCCCATTCCTTTCTGGTCATTCCTGAATGTCCTGTGCCTTTGTTGGGACAAATTTGAAGGCACAGATTCAGTTTACTCAGACGGGACACAAAGTAAAGTGGAGTACTCCCACTGCCATAATATTGGCTTAAAACTAGAGGACAAGAAGCCCCAGATATTAGCCAATTGCTAAAAGAATTTCCAAAAGCCTGGGCAAAGACTGGTAGCATGGGGATGACAGAGAGGGTCCCTCCCACTGTGGTTGGAACGAAAGCCAGTGTCTCCCCTATCAGGGTATGACAGTACCCAATGAGTTGTGAGGCCAGAGAATGCCAGTACCATGAAGAGCAGCAGCAGCAGTAGAGAACAGGCATCTGGAGCCTAGAAAGACTCTTATCAGGGCTGTTGCTGTTTTGATTGTGAAGATTCCGTGGTTTTGGTTAGCTGAGGCTAAGAGTCAGCTGTGATAAAAAAAATACCAGAACTACTAAAAAGAACCTCTGCATTACTGGGACTCTTGATGCTGGTCAGCTGGAGTTAAGAAATTAGTGGTGATTAAGAAGAGACCAGCACCATTGGTGCGAAATCTTCTGGGAAGTGTTTTCTGAGAGCACAAAGAGGCTTTGTTCCAGAGACAGCCAAGGTTGTACCTTGTGCTGTGGCTGGACATGGCAATGTGAAAGAGTCACCCAGGTGGTACTGGTTTTGAAGGCATGAAGAGCAGTTGAGTATTGGCATTGTGAGAGGCCATGGAAGGCCATGTGTTAAGGTGCAGCCTCAGTAGCAAATGATGGCCCAGGACTGAAGGAGTCATGCCAAGAAGTTGAGGCTTGGCACCATGAAGAGACCCTGTGAAAGGCTATTGGTGAAGCCTAGTTGCAGCAGATGAGAGCAGCATTTTGGAGGTGCCAGTACCATTAGATGACCAGCAAAAGCAGCAGCAACACCAGTGGAGTACAAGCATCTGGAACCTAGACAACAAAGTGAGTGCTACAAAGGGCAGAGCTGGAGAAGTGATCTAAGTCCTTGGAGGAGCCTAGAAGAATGTACCTGGATCCCAGACATTGGACAATTACAATTTGAGTTTGCTTTGGGTTGTATTGTGATGATTGTGGTTTTGGTTAGCTGGACAGGTCTTCAGTCAAGGGTATACGACTAGCTGTGCTCCCCTGATAGAATCTCAACACAAGCTCTCAAGGTGCACTTTAGGAATATAGGGTAGTCAAGCTTATGGACTACCTGAAGAACTGTGGACCTTGGTGAGGGATGGGTAATCCACTATTTCATGGTCATCCCTGACTGTCCCTATCACTTGCCATGTTTTGGATGCCTGGATGAAGCCAGCAAATGTGACTATTATTCATAACCCAGGACATCAGGAGGGAAGAGATTCAGTGGCATGGGGCAATAATGTAGCAGATCAAATGGCTCGAGAAATGGCTATGCAGGAGCCTATCCTGTTTGCAGGCCTGCAAGGGACAGCCACTGGGAACTGGAATTAGACTAAGGGATGACCTCAATTAGAATGTACAACAGAAGAAAAGGCCCAAATTCCATAGAAGAGGAAGGACAATGGCACACTTGGGGGGGGGGAATTATACTCCCCAGAGAATAAAAAGACTCAAATGGACTCATTTAGGAGGATAAGAAGCTTAACCAGGTAAAGGTATATGTAATAGACTTTAGGATTTTAGCCAGAGAGACAGTAGAAAAGTGTAAGTTATGTCAGCAAGTGAATGTTTAGCAAGCAAACAGGGCAAAGACACCTAGAGAGTTTAGTAGGAAGTCAAAGTTAACTTCACTGAGATAAAACCAGGAGTGCTTGTACATACCTTTTCAGGAACTTTGTCCACCAAGCAAGAGATGGCCTTGGTAGTCCTCAAGAAGATCCTGGAAGAAATCTTCCACTGGTTTGTAGTGCCCAAGGTAATCGAGTCAGACAATGGCCCTGCTTTTGTACACAAATTAGTCAGGGTGTGGCCAGGTATTTACAGGTCAATTGGAAATGACATTACAGACCTCAAAGCTCAGGACAGGTAAAGAGAGAATAAAGAGACCGTGACCAAATTGACCTTGGATACTGGTGCAGACTGGGTGGCACTCCTTCTCTCTTGCTCTTGTCAGAGAAAGTAATATCCCTTCCAGATTCAGCCTTACCCCCTTTGAGATGTTATATGGGGCCTCAGCTCCTCTGACTGTATTAGATATTACTGAACCAACATGTCATAGTAATAATGATTTGTGTGCCAGGCTAAAAGACCTACAGGTGATACAAAGAAAAGTCTGGCCACAGCTGGCAATAGCCTATGAACTGAGGACCCCTGAGACATCTCACCAGTTCCAGGTGGGAGATTCCATCCACGTATGACAACATCACGTCCAGCCACTTGAGCCTTGCTGAAGAGGACAATACCTGTTGCTGCTGACCATCTTGACAGCTGTCAAGTGTCAGCAGTCACCAGCCACATACAAACTGTTGAAAGAGCGTACCCCAAAACGGGGAGCCACGTCTCTCGCTCCGATCGCAGGGTGGGGTGCCCCCAGGAATCACGAGGAGCCATTCTTGATGTAACAGCAAGAGGTAGCTTTATTAACGAGATCCCAGGTCTTAGCGGGATCCCGGGTCGACACGTATCTCACACAGGAGACAGAGGAATCGACCCCGAGCCTCCAGACTCGGGGGTTTATATAGGGGAGGTAAGGGGCATTCACGAGGTTGCACATGATTGGTCAATTCAAATGGTGCACAGTTACTTTCGGCGCGAAATTACATCAGCAAGGAGTACGTGCTCTCCAGCAGCTCGGCAGGCAGGTAGGGTGACTCATCTCACTCAGGGGGGTGAAGGAAGGGGAGGGGGTAGCTACGGATGGTCAGTGTCCTTGGGGCTGATAGCTGGTTTGGCAAGTCCTATCTCTGCCTCTCCCTCAGGCACGTCCCGCCCTGCACATCTGGACTCTGACAATGAGCAACCTTTATGAAACTCTAGTTCTGCACATTCGAGCTCTGACAATGAGTAACCTTTATGAAACTCTAGTTCTACACTGTTGGGGCTAGGAGCTGAGAAAAAACTCCCTGGACCTGCATATCAGATAAGTGGATACATCAGAGACGTGAGCTGTAATGCTCATTTGAGGAGTGTGTTTTGAAAGCAAGAATTTCATGTTTGCCCTGGGTTCCATCAATATAGGTCCCCCAATGACAGTTGTGGGGGTAGGCTTGATTTCTATTGCAAATGATATAAAGGCATTGCATGTGTTAGTACTCCTAGCACTTCTTGCGGCTGTGCCTCAGGGATCACAACCTCTATAGTTTAGAAGTTCTAAAGGCAGTTATGACTTTTGTGTGTAGGTTCAGATAGTACCCAGATTGGAATCCTGATGCTAAAGACTTAGTAAGACATAAAGGAATTATCTTAGGGCTCATTTTAGGCGCTAAATTAGAAAGGACTACTGATCTTCTTAAGTTGTGTCTAAACCGCAAGTGTCTTACCAATAGCAGATAAATATCTAAGCTACACGAATCCCTGACCTCCCTCTTGGAGATGGTCTTACAAAACATGACGGGGCTAGATTTACTCTTCCTCAAAGATGAAGGGCTATGTGCTGCCTTAAGAGAGAAATGCTGTTTTTAAGAGACAGAGAAGAACGACAAGGAAGGATGGTTCAATAGATCTCCCTGATTGACTACTTTAATATCCTCATTAATTGTGTCTCTCTTAATTTTACCCTTGTTCCTTGCCATGTGTCCTTAATAAGTTAGTAATATTTGCTAGAGAAAGAGTGAGTACTGTTCAGATTTTGATGTTCTGCCAACAATATCATGCTTTAAAAGGATAAGAAAATCAATATTATGAAGATACTGAAGCATAGTCCTATGATTAGAACTAGCCATTAAAAGAAGTGAGAATGAAAGGAAAAAGTTCAAAATTTCCCCCTAGACAAAAGTTGAAGCCAAAAGCAGTCTCTGGAACTGCCTGTTCCAGAAACTAGTTGATCACAGAAAGAAGAATTTCACCAGCTGGTTTAGCTACTTTGTTCCAGAAACTAGCTAACCATAATAGCAGCTGACCATAGTAGCAGCTGACCATAGTAGCAGGAACTGGTTAAACATGAAGTTTGGGGTTGGGGATTTAGCTCAGTGGTAGAGCGCTTGCCTAGGAAGCACAAAGCCCTGGGTTCTGTCCCCAGCTCCGAAAAAAAGAACCAAAAAAAAAAAAGTTTGGTTAAAATCTTAAAGAACAATCATGAGAAACAGGATGTTCTTCCTTGTGATTCGGTATGGTTTTTCCTTTAAATACCCCTTCTTCCAACTATTTGAGGTCAAACACCTCTATCCCTCCATGGGATATGAGTCGACCCCAGTGCACTGGTTTCTGTTGTCCCTATCAATAAACCTCTTGTTGATTGCATCAAGATTGGTCTCTCATGAGTTCTTGGGGGGGGGGGGTTGGTCATGTCATCCTGAGACTTGAGTGAGGGTCTTCTTGCTCTGGGGGTCTTACACTTTAAATTGGTAATTAAAAAAACAACAATGCCAACCAACCAGAGTTTCCAGGAACTAAACCAGTAACCAAAGACCTATACAAGGACTGACCCATGGCTCTAGCTGCATATGTGGCAGATGATGGCCTTGTTTGGCACCAGAGGAAGGAGAAGCCCTTGATCCTGCCAAGGTTGGATCTGCAGTGCAAGGGAGTGTCAGGGGGAGGTTGCTGTAAGGGGAGTGGATGGGGAGGGAAACACCCTTATAGAAAAGGGGATGGGAAGGGGATAGGGGACTTATGTCTGGGAAACCACCAGGAAAGGGAATAACATTTGAAATGTAAATAAAGAAATATATCCAATTGAGAGAGAGAGAGAGAGAGAGAGAGAGAGAGAGAGCGCCTAGGAACTTGGCAAGTTCAACTACACCCAGCCAAATCAATTACTAATAGGGGGAAAAAAAAACAGGATCCAGCTTTGGAATTCCAACGTGATTTAAATTGTGCCTGTGAGCTCACATTGTGTTCTCTCTCTCTCTCTCTCTCTCTCTCTCTCTCTCTCTCTCTCTCTCTCTCTCTCTCTCTCTCAATTGGATACATTTCTTTATTGTGGAAACCCCAGCATGCTGGAATTCTGCAGAATAGAACACTCTTTGTGTTTACATACTATTTGAGTCTGAGGTGTCATTCTTCAGTTAACCATGGACACTTACAATGCTTTACCAATGTATCCATCATTCTATGTATTGATCTTCATAAAATGTCTTAGCATATTGAAAACTATACTTTTTCTAAGAATATTCTTAGATTGCAAATGGCTTTGCCATGATTCTGGTAGATGATAGATGTTCTGAGATGCTTACTGACTTAAAAATAGACATAAAAATGTGCTTCATGCCACACTTGAAAAAATTCAAAGTCTCTGCTGCTTGTAACTCTGAGATTAGTACATAAAATGTGTATAGTTCCAACAGGAGAATGACTCAAGTGTGTCAAAATCTTTTTAACATTCACAGCTAGAAGAAAATACATTTAAATTTTCTATGATGTTTAAAATGCAGACATTTCTAGCTATAGAGAGGAGAAAAATATTCCTACTAAAAAAATAACATATATGTAAGCTCCCTGAATTAAAGAAATATACATGAAAAGAAATGTTATCTTCAGTGTTTTATTGACTATAATATATGTAATCCCATAATTTTAAAATAACTATAATTTGTGGTACATTAGTCTAAGGGAATTGTATTTTAGTTTGAAATATTTTTCTCTTTTGCAGCATAAGAAGATGTTATGATATTCTTGACTTGAGGAAATTTGAATGTGACTGTGGCACATGTAACATTATAAATTTCAAAAACTCAAAGTGAATACAAAGTAATATGTATATCAGTTAAGTCACCTCAGTTCCAACATCTCACAAAGATTGTCCTTCCATTTCTCACCTCTACTGTTAGCATGCTTTTATTATACAGGATAAATTCAAAGCTCTTTTTTTACTTTATTAATATAGTTGGCTATCTGGACTAAAAGTTGATTAGGAATTCTTGAAATGTAAGGGATACTTTATCTTCTGGCCAAGAAAACACCTATGATGGAAAAAACTGGAACACATTACTATTGGGTTTTTTGGAGTTTGTGTGTTTGTTTGGTGTTTGTTTGGTTGTTTGGATTTTAATAGTGCAGTGTTTTATTTTCCTTTACAATTTTATAAATACTTCTTGATGACTGCACATGGGTTAAGCCTGTTTGGTATTTCAGAAAAATCTCAGTGATGGTGTTTTCCTGAGAGTGTGTATGTTGTCTTCCATAGTGAGTGGAATAACTTGTATGAAGTCACTGTCAAACCAGAAAGACTGCATTTAAATACCCATTGTTTTCAGGACTGTTGGCAACTTGAGCATACTTGTACTTTCCCCATGTAACTTTGCCTCCTTGTGTCACAAGACCCAGCTCGATCACATTCACTTCAATGACTATACCTTTGGAGATCACACCTAGGGTTGTGTATAATGGGGATGATGGATTCTTTTTCACACCAAGTATAGGCAAACAAAAGGTGCTTTCAGCTCAGGGTGTATGGCAGGGGCATTTTTGGAACTTAGACCCATTGTTGTAATGAACCTGTCATATTTAGGTGGTTTTCTTATAAATCCATCACCAACAAAGCAGACTTTTGTAACCATTCTCTTTCATGCCTTCTTTTTTTGTTTTCCTGATCAAATAACTTTCAATACTTTTGTTTCTCCTTGGGCACAAACTTTGAGTAGAGGGAGTCCCATTTTCCTGCCTTTTCTTTGCATTTCTGCTTAGTCATGTTGAAATGTACCTTAGTTCTCCACTGTCCCTCTCTGTCTAGCAGATAGGAAGGGACTCCTCCCTGTAGAGTCTTCTTGTCATCCTTCTGCTTGGTGTTTCCCTTTCATGCATCTTCATGGTCATTTTCATTTGTATTTTCTAGACATGGCACTGTTTATGGTAGAGCTTAGTCCTCAGGCCATTTTTTTTCCTTCTTTGATTGTTCATGGGCCTCCCAACCTTCTTTCCTTCTATTTTTCTCATGGTAGTCCAAACAATATCCATATCATTTGTGATGCAATTCAATATATTCATTTTGTGGTAGGATGACAGCCGCAGAGCTACCAGGGTACCAAAAACATCTTAATTCCAGGCTGTCACTGGCCCAATAGCCTGCTTTGCTCAGACCGGATTGCAATTAAGGAGTATCAGATTGGAGGTATAGAGGAATATATTTATGGCATTTTAGTTAGTGAATAAATTGGTAAGTAATGCTAATATTTTGTTCTACAATTTTATATATGTGAAAAATATTGATAATATTGATATTATATTGAAAAGGTAAATGGAAATTGCATATAGTGCCATCTTCCTGTAAAAGTATTTAAACTGACTAAATTTTGTAACAACATATTCTTAATTTTTCACTTATATCTTATTATTAGAATATCTAGTCTAGGGATGTCGCACATTTATAAGTTAGTACAGTCAGGTTTCAAAATGGTTAGAACTTTTTCTTGACTTTTTGTGATGGGAAGTAGCTACCTTAAAATACCTGCAGACTGACAAAGTATAAAACATGATTAGATTTCAGCAATAGCTCTTGTGGATGAGAATAACAAAAAAGCAGAATTGACCTTTAGAACTGAACTGTATGCCAAAGTAAATGTTCATCAAAAAGAAATCCTATAAAGAGAAATCTCATGGTCCAACATTCAAAGGAAAATTTTGTTTCCAAAATATTCTAGTCTATTCTCCTTCTAGACACAGAACTAATTGTAGCATGAAGTGATCTAAGTCTTCTGTTTTGTCTTATTATTGTCATCAACCTTCTACTACTAAATTAGACACTGGGACAATATGAAGAATAATGGTTAATTGTGGTTTTACAGATTTAGAGTGTCTTATTCAAAGACAATGTGTCCTTCCTTAAAGGCCTATGCTCTCATGATGAGCAAATAAGCTCATCATAGTGGGAGCATGTGCCTGAGTGAAAATGTATTCCTCTAGTCTAGGGAGGAAAAAGTAAGGTAAGGGTCTAAATAGTATAACAGTATTCCCTCCAAGAGCACAAGCCTATTAACATGAGGACCTCCTACTAGAATTTGTATCCTACAGTTCCAGCCACTACACTGAGGTCTTATCACATGGACCTTTGCAGAAGTTAAAGATCTAATTAGAGTATTTATTATAATCTTAAATATTGCTGTGAAAAAAATTAAAAGCACAAAAGTAAACATTTGTTTTTCCTGCTGTTTTCTCTTTAATTCTCTATTTTCTCCTATCTATATATGATGAAGGATAAGAGGATAAAAAGACAAAAGAAGCATTTGAATAATGAAAGCTTTCACTGTGTATTTTTATAGGTTCATTTCCACATGTCTTGTGTGTGTATGTGCTAGTGTGTTCTATCTACATTTATGCAATTTTCAAGTAAGTAGTGTCATTGTAAACTTTTATCCACTATTACTTCAATCAGTAGACATGGAGTAGTGGTAGCTAGAATACATTCTAACGGTCATGCCTGAAAATATAAATACAAGTAACATCGTATAGACTGGGGATGTTATATTTAGGAATATATATGTATAAACATATATGCATGCAACTACAGTTTGCTAGAAAAGAGGCTTTAAATTTTAAGGGGGGTTGGAAGGGTGTATAGGAAAATTTAGAGAAAGAAACAAAGGAAGAAGTGATAAAATATACTATTATTTAAAAACCAGACAAAAAATTTAAATGATAAAAAGAGGAATCAGTTCCTTCTGCCTTCTTCTGACCTAAGTTGTGGACTACATTGCAATGACTGTCTATACACAATAAGCTTAGAGATCATATCAGCACAGGGGATAATTTTCCAAACAGAACACCCATGGCTCATGTTGTAAGATAAACAATTGACAAATGGGACCTCATAAAATTGAAAAGATTCTGTAAGGCAAAGGACATTGTCAACAGGACAAAACGGCAACTCACAGATTGGGAAAAGATCTCTACCAACCTTACATCCAATAAAGTGCTAATATCCAAATGTACAAAGAACTCAAGAAGTTGACTTCAGAGAATCAAATAACCCTATTCAAAAATGGGGTAAAAAGCTAAACAAAGAATTCTCAACTGAGGAATCTCAAATGTCTGAGAAGCACTTAAAGAAATGTTCAATATCCTTATTTATCAGGGAAAAGCAAGTCAAAATGACCATGATATTCTACCTCACACTAATTAGAATGACAAAGATAAAAAAGTCAGATGCTGGTGAGGATGTGTAGAAAAAGGAATGCCCCTCCATTACTGTTAGGACTGCAAGCTAGTAAAACCACTTCAGAAATCAATCTGGCACTTCCTCAGAAAATGGGAAATAGTTCTACCTGAAATCCCAGCTATACCACTACTAGACACATGGCCAAAAGATGTTCCCACATATAACAACAAATCATACTGCTTTGATACATGGTTTTTTCACAAAATTTTGCTCTAGAACTATTCACCCAACCTTTTTAAAAATTTAATAGACAGCATCATGGTAGCATAATGCTCTTAATTCATATATTTTTATCTATTCAAGTATTCACTAAATATAAGCATATAGCATATTTCTATATTCTCATATATGGAACATGTGATGATTCTATATTTAAAATCTGTTCCAATTTACTTGAAAAATGAAATTTGAACATCCATTGTTACTACTGCCAAATAGAAGTGTGTATTTGGTGCTACAATACAAACTTGTTTCACATAACTATGTAAAGTTTAAATGCCATATTTAGTAAAAACCATTAAGCATAAATTTTTAATATTTTATACTTTATTTTCATTTCAACATTTATTCTTTCCTCTGTTTCCTGGAAATCCTTCTATAGTTTACTTAACACTGTCCTTCAAATTCGTGGTTTCTTTTTCATCAATTGTAAGAACATTACAATAGTCTGCTTTTTCTTTAGAACTTAAGAAAAGGATAAATATTTGAGTATTTAGATAAATAGGATTGCTTTTTATTTCAGAACAAAAAATGTTGCTCAATAAATGCATGTACATAATGTCAGTGGGATATCTTCCTTTCAAAGGGAAAAATTTAAGAATATAAGCATGAGTCATACACTTTTGACCTTTCCTCCAAAATAAAGTGATTATTAGATAATTTGGGAACATGTGAACATGAGGAGGCAAGGAGAGATGAGCAAATATGAGTTTGCTGACTGCATCGTCATGTAGCACCAGGGAGTTCCCAGGATGCTCAGAAGGGTAATTATCACCTCCCAGGCAGCAGTCTTTCCATAGATGATGTTCACCCTCAGATAAAAGGGGAGGGCCGCTCATAGGAGTTCTGTGCCAAGTAGCAAAGGTCTTTGTTTTCAGAAATAGTTGTTATGAATTAAGGCCCACTGCTGCTCGAACAATTAGGATTTGTGGTGTTTAAGAATATTCCTATTAGACATGTAAAATGGTATTAATAGTGTGAGTGCCTGCTGAGAGTTATAGAAACACCACTACCTAAGACAGCTGTTCAATTGTTAGAATGTGCAAACTCCCAGAAGGGAGGGTTGATTTGGAATCAGTCAGTGCCTGGCAAGGAAAAAACAGCAACAATGGAGAGAAATAATAACTCCAAAGCCATGAGAGTCCTCTTGAGCTGTAGGAACAGTTATAATACAATCTGTATCACTAAGAGATCATAGAATTGGAGAAGATGTGAAGCTATACTCCCACAGAGATCTACAAACACAGTAGTATTTTCAAGAAAAGTTTATTTGAAAACATAGCAGTCTTCAGAATAGATTTGAACCTTTAATGTGAGCTTTATAGGAGCGAATAAAAATCATTTGTATAAATTTGGCAAACAAAACATTGATTGTGTACCCATGAAGGTTTTAATTTGCTAAATCTATAAAAAAAAACATTTGAAACCTTTTAATTTGAGGGTTGTACTTTACTCAATCAATTGCCATGGCAAATTGGGGTACCACTAAAGAAAATGTTTTCAGATAAAATAAATTTCAAATTCATTCTTAATTTTAACTTTCCTGTTTCTTAAAATTGTACTATGCTCAATAAAATAGAAGTTCACAATTTGTTAGATATGTTTTATTAGCTATAATGTTTTAAGGGAACAAAATATACAACTGCATGAATTTAAACTACTACTTTTCTGTAGGGAGCCATATTGGATTTGGGCCTGGCTGCTTTGTGACTGTATAGCTCAAGGTGGCTACTTGACTCTGGGCTGTATGGCCACAGATGCTCACCCCTAAGATGGATGCTGTAAGATTATGAGATTGTTGGACAAAAGCATTTCCCAGGAAGATTCAGGGATCAATCACAGGATGTTTCAGACTGAGCAGAGCTAGTGCCCTGCCCTGAGCAGATTCCTGAGAAGGGCTCGACCTTTTCAAAGAACACGTCCCTGGAAGATTATTGCCTCTTTGTTTAAGGAGGATATATTGCAGTTTATCGATTCACCTTATATCCCTGGGCACTTCCCAATACTCCCCCACCCAAAGCTTCAATTCCTGCCTCAGAGCTTTAAATGCTGTACATTCCACTCAATAAATGAGACCTTGACAACAGAACCTTGCTTGGTCTCCTTCTTTTCTCCCCGCCTTTGACCCTCAAGTAGTGCCTCTTCAGAACCCTGAATAACTGGACCTGCTGGACGGGTCACTTTCCTAAACAAAATATGAAGATCATCAGGGCATTCTGGGAGAAGAATGTTCTAGGGAAAAAGTAGAGGTAGTGTTTGGGGTAGATATGATATAAATACATTTTATACTTGTATGAAATCTTAACAACCAACTAAAAATTTTAAAATCATGATGAATTTATTAACTTTTAAAATGTGATTCGCTATAAAGGAAATTTTGTTCACATTTTAGAAAAGATCAGTGAAAGATAGTTGTACTTAAATGTTTTAAAATATTTTATAAATATTTGATAATTTCATTCATTGCAATATGTCATATTCACACTATCCTTAATGGCCTTTAACATCTAGCCTTCTGCCACACTTGTAAAACTTTGTGTCTTGATTTAGTTGAAACTTATTTTGTCATATTAGTGCTGCATATACACATTTTGGTATATGGCTTTTGATAAGATTTCAGAATCTGTCAATGTGGCCATAGGGCAATATGTTTACAGAAACTCATTTGAGCAAAATATTGAAAAAATATATTAAGTACAATAATGAAAAAGGAGAAGAATTTCACAAGAAAGATAGGTATCAGGCAGTGAGGAAAGCAGGAGGAAATACTCTTGGGAATGGGGAACAAATGGTATATGATGGCATCAGTAATGAAGAGAGCATAAAATTCTATGTGGATGTCTGCTGTAGCTGTTCTCTTTCAGTTCATGGATAGGCAGTAATGTACTTGAGACTCTGTAGATGAAGACTCAGACATTGCAAGGAGACAAAATTTCTCAGCAAAATCACTTTTACTCGGATCTTAAATTTTTTTCCATTCATTCTTCTGCAATTATTCCTGAGCTTAACAATAAAATGTAACAGTAACTTTTATTGGCCTGATGTAAATGCTGTTTCAGAAAGAGCTCAGCCTTTCTAATTCTCTCTGAATACTGGCTGGCTGGTTCAACCTAGCTGTTCTAGCTCAAAGGCCTCTTTGGGGTTATTGACTCAATGCTTCTCTGAGCTTTAAAATGAGTTGTTCTCCTTGTCCTCAAATTAAGCTTGTTTTTATCTTCTGGCTCCTTCTTTTTTTCTCTGCATCTTTATTAAATTGTGTATTTCTTATTTACATTTCAATTGTTATTACCTTTCCCAGTTTCCAGGCCAGCATTCCCCTAACGCTTGCCCTCCCGTTTTATATGGGTGTTTCCCTCCCCATCCTCCACCCATAAAACCCTCCCCCCAACAATCCCATTCACTGGGGGTTAAGTCTTGGCAGGGTCACGGGCCACCCCTTCCATTGGTGCCCTTACTAGGCTATTCATTGCTACCTATAGAGTTGGAGCCCAGGGTCAGTCCAAGTATAATTTTGGGTAGTGGCTTAGTCACTGGAAGCTCTGGTTGGTTGGCATTGTTGTTCATATGGGGTCTCAAGCCCCTTCAGGCTCTTTCAGTCCTTTCTCTGATTCCTTCAACGGGGGTTCCGTTCTCAGTTGATTGTTTGCTGCTAGCATTCGCCTATGTATTTGCCATATACTGGCTGTGTCTCTCAGGAAAGATCTATATTCGGTTCCTGTTGGCCTGCACATCTTTGCTTCATCCATCTTGTCTAGTTTGGTGGCTCTATATGTATGGGCCACATGAGAATATCAAAACAATCATTCATCATGATCAAGTAGGCTTCATCCCAGCTATGCTGGGATAGTTTAATATACAGAAAACCATCAACGTAATCCACAATATAAACAAACTGAAAGATAAAAAAAAACACATGATCATTTCATTGGATGCTGAGAAAGCATTTGACAAAATTCAGCACCCCTTCATGATAAAAGTCCTGGAAAGAATAGGAATTCAAGGCCCATACCTAAACATAGTAAAAGCCATATACAGCAAACCAGTAGCTAATATTAAACTAAATCGAGAGAAACTTGAAGCAATCCCACTAAAATCAGTGACTAGACAGGGCTGCTCACTCTCTCCCTACTTATTCAATATAGTTCTCGAAGTACTAACCAGAGCAATCAGACAACGAAAGGAGATCAAAGGGATACAGAATGAAAAGAAGAAGCCAAAATATCACTATTAGCAGATGATATGATAGAATATTTAAGTGATCACAAAAGTTCCACCAGAGAACTACTAAACCTGGTAAACACCTTCAGCAAAGTGGCTTGGTATAAAATTAACTCAAATAAACCAGAAGTCTTCCTCTAAACATAAGAGAATCTAGCCGAGAAAGAAATTAGGGAAACAACACCCTGCATACTAGATCCCAATAATACAAAATACCTCAGTGTGACTTTAACCAAGCAAGTGAAAGATCTGTATGATAAGAATTTCAAGACTCTGAAGAAAGAAATTGAAGAAGATCTCAGAAGGTGGAAAGATCTCCTGTGCTCATGGATTGGCAGGATTAATATAGTGAAAATGGCCATTTTACTAAAAGTGATCTACAGATTCAGTACAATCCCCATGAAAATTCCAATCCAATTCTACAGAGAGTTAGACAGAAAAATTTGCATATTCATCTGGAATAACAAAAAAACAGGGATATATAAAACTATCTTTAACAATAAAAGGACTTCCGGGGTAATCACTATCCCTGAACTCAAGCAGTATTACAGAGCAATACTTATAAAAAATTGTATGGCATTGGTACAAAGACAGGCAGATAGACCACTGCAATAGAATTGAAGACCCAGAAATGAACCCACACACCTATGGTCACTTGATCTTTGGCAAAGGAGATAAAACCATCCAAAGGAAGAAACAGCATTTTCAGCAAATGATGCTGGTTCAACTGGAGGTCAACATCTAGAAGAGTGCAGATCGATCAATTCTTCTCACCCTGTACAAAGCTTAAGTCCAAGTGGATCAAGGACCTCCAGCAGATACACTCAAACTAATAGAAGGAAAAGTGGGGAAGAATCTCAAACACATGGGCACCAGAGAAAATTTCCAGAACAGAACTCCAATGGCTTATGGTCTAAGATCAAGAGTTGACAAATTGGATCTCATAAAACTACAACGCTTCTGTAAGGCAAAGGACACTATTGTTAGGAGAAAATGGCAACCAACTGATTGGGAAAAGATCTTTTCCTATCCTGCAACAGATAGAGCGCTTATATTCAAAATATACAGAGAACTTCCAAAGTTAGACTGCAGGGAGACAAATAACCCTATTAAAAATGGGGTTCAGAGCTAAACAAAGAATTCACAGTTGAGAAATGCCAAGTGTCTGAGAAGAACCTAAAGAAATGTTCAACTTCTTTCATCATAAGGGAAATGCAAATCACAACAACCCTTGGATTCCACCTCACACCAGTCAGAATGGCTAAGTTCAAAAACTCCGGAGACAGCAGTTGCTGTTGAGGAGGTGGTGAAAGAGGAACATTCCTCCTTTGTTGGTGGGATTGCAGACGGATACAACCATTCTGGAAATCAGTCTGGTGGTTCCTCAGAAAATTGGACATTGAACTACCTTAGGACCCAGATATACCACTCTGGGGCATATACCCAAAAGATGCTCCAAAGAATAACAAAGACACATGCTCCAGTATGTTGATTGCAGCCTTATTTATAGTAGCCAAAACCTGGAAGGAACCCAGATGCCCTTCATAGAGGAATGGATACAGAACATGTGGTACATCTACACAATGGACTACTACTCAGCTATCAAAAACAATGACTTTATGAAATTCATAGGCAAATGAATGGATCTGGAAAATATCATCCTGAGTGAGGTAACCCAATCACAGAAAAACACCCATGGTATGCACTCATTGATAAGAGGATATTAGCCCAAATGCTTGAATTACCTTATATGCACAGAACACATGAAACTCAAGAAGGATGACCAAAATACGGATGCTTCACTCCTTCTTTAAAAGGGGAACAAGAATACTCTTGGGAGGGAATAGGGAGGCAAAATTTAGAATAGAGGCAGAAGGAACACCCATTCAAAGCCTGCCCCTCAAGTGGCCCATACACATACAGCCACCAAACTTGATAAGATGGATGAAGCAAAGAATGTAGATGTAGATCTCTCCTGAGAGATACAGCCATAATACAGCAAATAAGTAGGCGAATGCTATCATTAAACCACTGAACTGAGAACCGGACTCTCGTTGAAGGAAACTTATAAAGAACTGAAAGAGCTTGAAGGGGCTTGAGACCTCATATGAACAACAAAGCCAATTCTATGGCTTCAACCACCTCTAGTAACCTGAGCTATCTTTTATGGACTTACCAACAACCTCAACTCCACTGAACACTTCTAATTTACTGAACTGAACTGCACCAAACTGCACTGACTGAACTCAATGGACTCCACTTACCTGAACTCCATTGACCTGGACTGAACTGAATGAACCAACTTGAACTCAACTCTCTTTCCCTGCACTGCTCTTAAATAATATCCTGTTCTTGTTTGTTCTAATCAGAGCTCAGTTTATCCTAAATCTGACTCATTCTGTCAAATCTTTTCTGATTTGTCATTTTGGCTGTTAATCAATTGGATATCACTTTCAAATATGATTGTTTCTTTCTCCAAACTAACCTTACACCCTTTGGGATTAAAGGTATGACTAAAGGGGTTGGGGATTTAGCTCAGTGGTAGAGCGCTTGCCTCGCAAGCGCAAGGCCCTGGGTTGGGTCCCCAGCTCCTAAAAAAAGAAAAGAAAAGAAAAAAAAAGGTATGACTAAAGGTGTGTTTGATTTCTAGTGGTTATGTTGCTGGATTAAAATTCCTCTAAAAAAGGTAAGGGGAAGGAGTTTGAAATACAGTAAAAAAAAAAGTGGTATATTTATTTTATAATCTCAAAATATAAAAAGGTATGTTTCACAAATCCAGAGGCTGGAGAATCACCTGTTGGCTAATTGTATTGAAATGGTCCATTTAAGGATTTTGAGCACAAAGGTAATATGCATGGTATTTAATTAGTACATTTTAAAATATTTTTCTGTTCTTTCCTTGGATATTTTATTTATTTTCATTTTGAATGTTATCCCCTTTCCCGTTTCCCCTGTGGAATACCCCCATCCCATACCGCTAACCCCTGCCTCCATGAAGATACTTCTCCATCCACTCACCCAACCACCCACTCCCTCCCTCCCACCTCCCCGCCCTGGCATTACCTTACACTGGGGCATCCTGCCTTCAGAGGGCCAAAGGCCTCTCCTCTCACTGATGTCCAACAAGCCCATCCTCTGCTACATATGCATCTGGAGCCATGGGTCATGTGAACTCTTCGGTTAGTGTTTTAGGTCCTGGGGGCTCTGGGGTTTCTGGCTGGTTGATATTGTTTTTCTTTGTATGGGGGTTGCAAACCCCCTCAATCATCTCAGTCCTTCCTCTAACTCCTCCATTGGGAACCCCTGTTCTCAGTCAAGTGGTTGACATTGGCCTCGTTTTTTTCTTTCAGGCTTTGGTAGAGTCTCTCAGGAAACAACTCTATCAGTCTCCTGTCAACATGCACCTTTGGCAAACCTAATAGTGACTGGGTTTGTTGACTGCATGTGGGATGGATGTCCATGAGTAGCAGTTCCTGTGGCCTTACCTTCAGTCTCTATTCCATAATTTGTCTCCATATTTTCTGTGAATATTTTGTTACTCCTTCAAAGAAGTACCAAAGCATACGGACTTTTGTCTTTCTTCTTGAGCTTCATGTGGTCCGTAGTTTCATGGGTAGGCTGAGCTTTTGGGCTAATATCCACTTATCAGTGAGTACACATCATGTGTGTTCTTCTGTGGTTGTGTTACTCACTCAGGATGATATTTTCCAGTTCCATCCATTTGCCTATGACTTTCATGAAGTCATTGTTTTTAATAGCAGAGTAGTAATACATTGTGATAATATATCATATTTTCTGTATCCTTCCTCTGTTGAGGGACATCTTGGTTCTTTCCAGCTTCTGGCTATTATAAATAATGCTGCTATCAACATAGATTAGCATGTGTCCTTCTTTTATTTTGGAGCATCTTTTGGGTATATTGTCCCGCGCTACGTCTCGCCAGCAGGAACGACGCAGCACACACAGGATCCTACTGCAGAAAAGCTTTAATGCGTCTTGAGAGGGAGAGCATAAGCTTACAATGCGGAGACGCCGAGTGAGGAATAACCGTCCCTTATATAGGAAACTATCCTCGCCTAGGACATGTCACTCTCTGACTGGTCGCTGCCAATTATGCCAGATGACGTACCAAACGTACGTGTCCCTTTGAGTAGGGAAGTTACCAGGCGCCTGCATATTGCCCTTTTTACTAGGTGCCTTCTGCCGGATGCCGGTGCCATCTTGTAATGGAGTATGTGAGGACAGCTCCTCACATCTCCCCCTTTTCTGTTTTTTTTAAGCAAACAGGACACCCAGATATAGGAGGGCGAAGACAGAGGTCATATCCTCGTACAAAGTTGGCGAACCTGTACAAGAGAGATACCCTTAGGCTGTTGTTGGGACCCAGGGCACTCCCGATCCGTCGCACTGCCATTTTTCGAGGGAGGGAAAACTGGGGCAGAAACCCTCATGTAATATGACATGCCTTCCAGGGAGTGTATTTGGTAGAACTTCCCTGTGCGATGCTAAGCTCTTCACCCTTCATGGGCTGCTCAAGCCGGACACTCTAATCCTGTGCAATGAACTGAGGTTCTAGGAGTGCAAGAGCTGTCCAGCCGGTGACTTGTTGCTTGAGCATGGTCAACCAGATATCGGCTGACGCTCCTTGTTCAAGGGCTATAAGCGCCTGGGCGATCACTACATTGTCCTTTCTTGTTTGAGATCTCAATTTGCAAAGCAACCAGAGGAGTAACACTAATCAACAGCAGAGGATCACTCCAAAAAGTCCCACTCCCACCCATTCCTTGAAATAAGAGACTGCTGAGGTGATCCAGGATGACAATTCCTCCGTCAAAGACAGGTCCAGTCGGGTAGAATTTACTTGAATGATGGTCGCTCTCAGCTCCCGAAGTGTCTGTTCAAACTCCGAGGTCCAATTCTGTAACAGATGCTGTGAAAGACTCTTAGACAGATTAGCAGCTCGGGTAAATTTGTCATATTATATGGACGTGACACAAAGGCCTGGGAGTTTTTGCTCACAGCCAAGCTGGGCCAGTTGCCATAGAATGTCTAATTGCTCTCGGACCAGATCTATACGTTGGTTGACAAGCATAAGGCCTCCCTATATCGGAGTATTGGCCGAGGCCTGTCTGTCCTGAGCCACAGAGACGGTGGCCGATAAATCATTGATAGTTTGGGTTGTCTGTACTGAATTTGACAAGGTCAATGCCGAGGCAGTAACCGAGGCAGCGACTGCTGTCGTAGCAATAATGCCAGCAATAATTGCAGAAGTACCAAAATCTCTTTTTCCTCTAAATAAGCCGCTGTTTGTCCAGCTTCATCAAGATTTTAAAAAATTAAGGTAAAAAGGGCCAGAGCAGTGGCCACTCAGGGTGTTGGGGGGAGTTCTATCATAATTCTCCCTCTTTGTTTTATTAAATATGATTTGAGCGTCCGATGAGCACGCTCTATGATTCCCTGTCCTTGAGGGTTGTAGGGCAGGCCCATCAGGTAGGTAACCTGCATCTGAGCGCAAAACTGACGGAATTTTTGAGATGTGTAGGCGGGGCCATTGTCAATTTTTATACATTTTGGCTTTCCCCAAGCACTCCATGCTTCAAGGCAGTGCTGAATGACATGTGTTCTTTTTTCCTCCTGTAAGTGGGGTGGCATGTAGAATGCCAGAACATGTGTCCATAGATACATGCACATACTGTAATTTTCCAAAAGTATAATTATGAGTAACATCCATTTGCCAGATTTGCAATGGCTGTATTCCTTTCGGGTTGACCGTGATGTGAGGAACTGGGAGGAACTGGCAGCACTGTTGGCATTGGGTGACTATATCACGTGCCTCTTTTCTAGTTATAGAGAAGTGGCGGCGTAAAGTTTCTGAGGTGACATGGAAATTGCCATGAAAGGCTTTAGCGGCCTCTAAAGGAGAGGCCAGGGCCACCGTTATCATTTTTGTGGCTTTGTCAGCCAAATCATTCTCTGAACTCATTGGGCCAGGGAGTCCAGAATGGGCCCGTATATAAGTAATGTATACAGGGAATCTTCTATTTAATAGGATAATTTGGATTTTTTGGAAAATATCTGCCACCTTACTAGTGGTTTTAACTATACCAGCGGTTTCAAGAATACTAACAGCATTAACCACATAGGAGGAATCTGAAACAATATTTAGAGGAACCTGGAATTTTTCAATGACCTCCATGACCACTAGGCATTCTACCACTTGGGGTGAGGTTTCAAAATATTGTCGTGAGAATACTTGGGAGTTTACCACATATGCTCCCACCCCTGTTTTTGACCCATCCGTATACACTGTTATCCCCTCCTTTAATGGTCTGTGGGATGTGACGCGAGGGAAAACAACAGGTTGTTATCTTGCAAAACACAATAGGGGGTGTTTAGGATAATGATTATCTATCTTCCCTGTAAAGTATGTGAGCAGCACTGCCCAATCATCAGAGGTAGCGGCTAGAGTTTGGACCTGGTAGGGTGTATATGGGATAATCAAGGATTGGGGTGGAATCCCAAAATGACAGATGGCAGCTTTTAGGCCCTTAATAGCCAGATGTGCTACTGAGGCTGAATACCAATCAATAATCTTCACAGGGGAAGCATGTGGATGGATCCATAACAGTGGACCTTGTTGCCATAAAACTGCAGTGGGTAAATCCTTAGTATCTAGTACACAGAGTGAAAAAGGTAGAGACCAATCAATGCGTTGCAATTGGGCCTGTTTTATGGCATCTTCTACTTTTAGTAAGGCCGTGGTTGCAGCGGGAGTTAGCACACGAGGGGAGGTGATGTGGCCGTCCCCTTCCAATATTTCGAACAAAGGTTTTAATTCCGCGGAAGGGATTTTCAAAAATGGTCTCAACCAGTTGATATTGCCCAAGAGCTTCTGAAAGTCATTAAGAGTATGGAGGTGGTCTCTACGGATTTCCAGTTTCTGGGGTATAATCTTATCAGGGGAAAATAATGGATCCTAGAAAATGACCTGTGTCAGCAATTTGGACTTTTCTGTAGCAATATGTAAGTCTCATTGTTTAAGGGTTTTTTGTAATGAGGAATAGGCTTGTTTGAGTAATTCTAAGTCTTTATGACAGATCAATATATCATCCATGTAATGGATTAACAGTAAATTTGGATAGGTCTCTCTGACTGGTTTGAGGGCTTCCTGAACATATAACTGACACATCGTAGGGCTGTTGGCCATGCCCTGAGGTAGGACCTTCCACTGGTATCTTTTATCAGGTTCAGTATGATTAATTGATGGGACAGTAAAAGCAAACCTGGGCCTATCAGGGGGGTAAAGCAGAATAGAGAAAAAACAATCCTTGATACCTATTATTACCAAATTCCAATCTTTTTGTAGGGCCGAGAGTATAGGAAGGCCCCACTGAATGGGTCCAAGGGATTCCATCTGATCGTTAATGGCCCTCAAGTCATGGAGTAGTCGCCATTTTCCTGATTTTTTCCTTATTACAAAAATTGGGGTGTTCCAAGGAGAGGTGGAGGGCTCCAAATGTCCCAATCTTAATTGTTCATCCACCAGTCCTGTAGTTGCCTGTAATTTCTCAGAGGTTAATGGCCATTGGGGAACCCACACCGTGTCCTCCATCCTCCATGGTATGGGTCGTGCTGCCCCAATGGCGCCTAGGAAAAACCCAGGCCTTGTTTATGGGGGTTGGCGATCTGTTCAATGGGCGTGAGACGACCCTGTTCTAATCGCCCTAGGCCTTTCCCTTCCTTATAGCCCATCCTTGACATCATGTGGGCCACCTGTGGGGGGTATTCATAAGATACGTTCAGTCCCATGGTCTGCATAACATCCCTCCCCCAAAGATTAACAGGCAGGGGAAGTACATAAGGAATAAATTGTCACTGTCGGCCATCGGCAGTTGTCCAAGTTAGAGTGGCAGAGCTGATCATAGGGCATGACTGGTAGCCTAATCCTTGTAGCGAGTGAGAAGATTTTGTGGTAGGCCATGATTGAGGCCACCATTTTGAGGAAATTATACTTTTATCAGCCCTAGTATCCAGTATGCCTTCGAATTTCTTTCCATTAATTTCTAAGCTCAATTTTGGGCGGTTGTTAAGGTGAACCACCAAATATATCGAATCATGACCAGTGGACCCCATGGGTCCCTTGGTATCCTGTATTGTGGCCTGGGAGCACGGAAGGAGTAATAACTGTGCTATTCTATCTCCTTTACTTATGGCAAGAGAGCGCTGAGCTTCAACAAGGCCTGGATGGACTATCAGTCCTTGTAGGGCGAGAGATCCTCTCCCAAGGACAAGCCTATGGTTCCCGGGGGTAGAGGCCCCACAGTCTGAGCAGGAATTGGCTGAATGCCCATCTGGGGCATTAGAAAGAAGTCTGAGGCGGCACGCAGGTCCAATTTTGTGTCGCCTCTTGGGGGACCTCCTCTGCCAGGTTTGTGGCCCTCTGAAAGCGGTTCCCATATCTTTGAGGGCCCTGGGACCGGGGGCCCACCAGCCCATTTTTTGACATCTCATTAGGCCGAGTCTCCAAAGGAGGGAGTAGTTTGCCTTTAATTTCTCTCACTGATCAGCACTGGTCAGTCCTATGGTAGCCTTTGCCACATTGGACACAGAGGGTTGCAGCCTCCCTGTCTCCTTTTGTCATCCTGCAGTCTCTTTTTAGATGGCCTGTTTTCCCACATTGAAAGCATGATCTTTTATCCGTCCCTTTAACGGGTGTCGCTGGGATTGGAGAATGGCGGCCGCCAGGCCTGAGTTAGTAAGGGGCCCTCCAAGTTCCCTGCAGACTCTAAGCCAATCCTGTAGCCCTTTATTTCTTCGGGGGGCTATGGCTGCTTGGCACTCCTGGGTGGCTTGCTCGAAAACGAGCTGTGCTGCTTGTTCAGGATCGCCAAAGATTCGTCCTGCAGCCTCTGTCATTCTAGCTACAAAATCTGAGAAATTTTCCTGGGGTCCCTGAATGATTTTTGTAAGTTGATTATCGATCCCTCCTCTCCTGGACAGTGCCTTCCAGGCTCTAATAGCCATGCTGGAGACCTGAGCATAGGCGCCCCAGTGGTAAGCAGACTGATCAGCTCCAAAGTGGCCCTGTCCTGTTAAGAGTTTGGAAGTCCATTCCTGTTGCTCAGGTATTAAGGCCGTAGCATTCGCTCTGGCCTGTGTTTGGGCTGCCTCATACCAGAGCGCTTTTCATTCCATGTATTGGCCCATGCTGGCAAGGGCTGCCTTAGCAATCATCTGCCAATCAGCTGGTGTCAATGCCATCATGGTCAACCTGTCGAGTTGTGTTAGAGTAAAGTTGGCTGTGACTCCATACTTTCCAACTGATTCTGCTAATTCCTTAATCTGATTATATTCAACAGGGGCATGGACCCGTCCTCCCTCTGGAGTCTCAAAGACAGGAAATGTCATACTCAGCTTTCTTCTCACCCTCTTGGGGACTAGTGAGAAGGCGCGTGAGCGTGTCTCATATGGAGGGGGCACCGTTGGTGGCGGCCGCGCTAGAAGGCTTCTATTACTTCCCCTACATTCATTGGGGTAATATCTTTCCTCCTCATATTTAGCTGCCTCCTCATCTAGCTCGGACTCCTCCTCTGAGTCTAAGGTTTTATTTTCAGAGCTTTGAGAACTGTTGAGGTTCAGTACCTCTAGCTCTTTCACAGGGTATAGGCTGGCTCCCCCTCCTGGTTTATGTGTACAGGAGGAAGTGCTAGAATCTGAAAATTTCAACGCTCCCTTGTCTGCAGACTTACCGGGAGGGCCTTTTTTCTTTCTTAGGACGTCCTTTTTCTTGCACGCGCCCAACCTCTCACTACTTTCGGTTTCTGACATACTGTCCCGGACTACCTCGAGAGTGGCCTGTCCTTCTACTACTGCTGTCTTACACGTTTCATCCTTTAAACAATTCGTAACCAGCTTCCATATAGCTTTGGTCCCTAGGCGCAGATCCTCTTCCGCCAATTTTCTGTCAAGGTCCTTTCCAAGTTTGTTCCATGAGGCAATTGTAAACGAGCCTGAACAGGCAAACCAAGGAGCCACCCTCTCCACCTCCTTCACAAAGTTTTTAAGTGTTCTTCCTCCAATTTTGATGTCCCTCTGCTTTAACACTGTTTCCAAGGCCGTGACCACAGACTGTGAGGATCCCATGATGGAACAGAAACGCTGGCTGCTTATCTACGTCCGTCTGACAAGGCGTGAGGTGAAAGGGTAGAGATGGACACGCTGCTCTCTTATGTATGGGAGTCTTACACACGCCTCCCCGGACAGTGCCGCTTATCTATGTCGGCCTTATCGCCTCCTTGCTCAAAATCGAAGGTAAAAGGGAGCTGCGCGAAGCTCACTTATATACGAGAGACTGAGACGCCCCTTCAGCTGCTGTGATCATCCTTTTAACAGCGAAAATGGTGAAAACAGAACATAAAGAGTAGGGTGGCTCCCAGGACAAATACTATAGCCTCAACAAATCCTTCCCAAGGCGGTGACAACCCCAGACCAAAGTCCAAGAGAGGGCTGCCTCTCCGAACGTACCTGCCTGCAGTTCTGAATCCTCCTTGTCGCCAAGGGATCTCCGAAGGTGCTGACGATGGCGAGGTCTTTCACGAGTTTTCGGCACCAGATGTCCCGCACTACGTCTCGCCAGCAGGAACGACTCGGCACACACAGGATCCTACTGCAGAAAAGCTTTAATGCGTCTTGAGAGGGAGAGCATAAGCTTACAATGCGGAGACGCTGAGTGAGGAATAACCGTCCCTTATATAGGAAACTATCCTCGCCTAGGATGTGTCACTCTCTGACTGGTCGCTGCCAATTATGCCAGATGACATACCAAAGCGTACGTGTCCCTTTGAGTAGGGAAGTTACCAGGCACCTGCGTATTGCCCTTTTTACTAGGTGCGTTCTGCCGGATGCCGGTGCCATCTTGTAATGGAGTATATGAGGACAGCTCCTCACATATGTGAGGACAGCTCCTCACAGTATATGCCAAGGAGTGGTGTAGCTGGGTCCTCACGTAGTACTATGTCCAATTTTCTGAGGAATCACTAGTCTGATTTCAAGAGTGGTTGCACCAGCTTACAATCCCACCAACAAAGAAGTGTTCTTCTTTCTCCATATCCTCACCAGCATCTGCTGTCACTTGAGTGTTTGATGTTAGCTCCAGCCATCCCCACCCCTCAGATTGCACTTCCTCCACCCTGGATCCTATAGGGATTCCTGAGGCTTCCCACAGCCTGACACCTGCCAGGCTGCATGAGGTAATAGTGGTCAAACTTCCTGTGTTTTGCCTCCCCACCAGTGGAGCAGATGCAGACCACCCCTATGCTATCAAGAGTCTATTCTTGCTTTGAGCTTTTCTTCAAAGTTGGCCTCTTCATCTCCTTCCAATCTACATTTAGGACTTACCAGCCAAGAAAAAACAAACAGGGAAAACATGAGATCAGTCTACTTAGAGGGCACAGCCCCAGCAGCCTCAGCTGCAACAGCCTCAGTGTGGCAGAGCAGGCCCTTCCCCTCCTACATCTAGTCTGGTCAAAGACAATGGGAAAACATACCTGAATCCCAAAAGTTTTCAGGCTTTGTTTGTTTGTTTGTTTGTTTGTCCATGTGGAGAACTTTAATGAGAGAAGAATAGAAAAGAGGAGAAGTAAATGCTGGCCATGAGCATGTGGAGGGAAGCGGGGAGGGAATGGGGAAAGAAGGTACAAAAGGGAAGAGGGAAAAAGCAGGACAGCAAACAGAAGAGCAAAGACCAGGTTTTGTTTAAATGTTTGTTTTCTCTAACAGAAACACCTAAGAAAATGTTCATGCTTTTCATGTCTCTTTATTTAAATATTTAGTTTTCTCCCTAGCATCTGTGATTTATGTCCAAAAATTTTCCAAACTTCCTTTAAGGTTTAAAAACCATCTAATCTACTCCCACATGTCAAACCAAATACACTGATAACTATTATTTAATCTTTAATTAACACCCATTTTCTTTCATAGACAAACTGTTGTTGCCTGTCCCAGATACATAATTAACATGAAATTTTCTCCTGCCAACTAAGGCAGACATAAAGAATGCCTTCCATGACTAAACTCCTCAAATACCCTTGCATTTATAGGATTATAACAGCAGACCATGGTGTGCTCCAAACAAACCAACACAGACCTAACACAGCTCCTGTGTTGTGATCACCCTACTTGTTTTTCTACAGGGCTGTTTCCCTAGGTCCAGCCAAGACTGAATTTGATCTCCTCAAACGTGCCTAGGACAACAAAGCTGCCTTCCTCCAGACAACTCATCTAACTTCAAACTCTGGAAACATGCTTTGAGATCCACAGATGGACTGTTGAGACTTGGGACCTTCCAGCTACAGATGTACTCTGATGTCAAAGCCAAATGGCTACTGAACTTGGGAAAGTTACATGATAGTAAGGAAAACATGATGTCTAACTAGATCAATCTAACATTGTTTAATACCAAAGTTAATACCCTCAAACTGTATAACCCAAGGATCAATTACTTGGTTCCATAATCCTTTGGCCTCCCAACCCCCACCCATATTCTTCATTACCCCTCTAGCCTAGTTGTGCTACCCCTCTGGCCTGTTTAGTGATTTCTTTTGATACTTCAATTCCACCCCAAATTTTCACTGTGAAATAACAACTCCTTTTTAAAAAAGTAAAAGGAGGAGTTGTAGAGAGGTAGGCCATGAAAGATACCATGATTCCCTGTTGATATAAGTTGAATTCCTGGGGGGACCCTTAGGGACGGTAGGTGCATTCCCCATCTCCCAAGAGATGAGGATCTTCTCATGTTGCTGCAGCCCCTCACAGCCCCTCCTTCACAGGTAAGGATGTGACCACAGGTCACATATGCTTAAGACAAATCAGACGCATATGCAGGACCATGTCTCCAAATATGTAGATGAGATCTTCCTAAACTCTCAGCCAAACCAATAGGAAGTACCTCCTGTCAGACACTGACCCATCCAAAAACTATATTTAAGAATTGTGTTCAGAAGGATTAAAAGTGTACAGGAATTACACTTGTCTGAGAGCTTCTGTCATAAAAGCTGTAACACCACAGCTTGGGGAAGAGATCTGCTCTCCTGAAATCACCACCAGAAGTCCTCCTGCACCCCTTGCTGGCTAGTCAGTCTCCTGATGGCTCAGCCATGGCTGAGCAACAAAGCAACCGAAGTGACAGCAACAGTGGCAGAAAGGAGCAGAACCAGCAAAGGAGTTGGCAGAGGCAGTCCCCCCTCTTTTCCTGAGTTCTCTTTCCTACACCCAAACCCACACACCAAGCTGGGGCAGAGATCTCCATGGGGAGCACCCACACACACACACCCTGGCATGAAGCCCCACACTTCATTGTGTAAATGTACCACATTTTCTGTATCCATTCCTCTGTTGAAGGTCATCCGGGTTCTTTCCAGCTTCTGGATATTATAAATAAGGCTGCTATGAACACAGTTGAGCATGTGTCCTTGTTACATGTTGGAGCATCTTTAGAGGATGTGCCTAAGACTGGTATAGCTCAGTCCTCAGGTAGTATTATGTCTAATTTCAATTATAGCATTGTAAATGTGAACAAAGAGAGCTTTTCAGTATAGGCATTTGGTTTAGACAGCCATCACCAACTTTTATCATTATGCCAATTAATGAGTATTTAATAAGAGACTGAGATTTGAGGGTGTTAAGTTGGAAACTACCCTGAACAAAAAATAGAAAGAGAGTCAGATAATGAGGAAAGTAAGGGATGCCCAAAATAAGTGAGGAATGAAGGGAGTAGAAAATGAGAGAGAGGGCAGGGTGTGCAATGGTGGAACAGAAGAGAAGCAAACTAATTTTTTTTTGACAAGTAAACTTACTATAAATAGCTTAATTAAAACCCAATAGGTAGCTGCTAAACTACCTTAGTTCTGTCAATACAAGGACTATTGTGTGAGTGTGAAGACCTGAGTACAGAGCCTCAAATTCCATGAGAGTGAGTCCATTGGTCAGCTAAACTAACTGAGGTAAATAAATGAGTTTGAGATTTATTTGAAGACCTGGTCTCAACAAATAAGAAGTGCATCTTATCTACGTAGATTTTATGTGCACACAAGTCCATGCAACCCTAGTCAATATGTACAAATACCAAAGTAACATAGATGACACATAATAAATTAAGTGTAATTAAATATTGTATTTTTAATTATCAAGGCACACTGGTACATACAGTCTCTCATACCTGATAATAGAACCCAGTAGTTTGAGGCCAATTATGGAAGTAGAGTAAGAAACACTTATGTATTATTTTATATACTAATAAAATATTATATGTTTTATTTTGACAAATTGTAACTATTTTCTCTAGGAATCTTGAATAGCCAAGAAGCACTTAAAGAAATATTCAAAGTCTTTAGTGATCAGGGAAATGCAAATCAAAATGACCCTGACATTCCTCCTTACACTAATCAGAATGGCTAAGATCAAAAACTCAGGTGACATCACATGTTGGTGAGGATGTGGAGAAAGAAACACTCCTCCATTGCTTGTAGGATTGTGAAGTGGTATAACCACCTTGGAAATCACTCTGAAGATTCCTCAGAAAATTGGAAATGGATCTACCCCAAGTTACAGCTATTACATTTGGGCATATGCCAAAGGATACCCCGCCATGACACAAGGGCACATGTTCCACTATGTTCTTAGTGGATCTGTTTGTGATAGTCAGAAGCTGGAAACAACCCAGATGTCCCCAAACGGAAGAATGGATACAGAAAATGTGAGTCATTTACACCATGGAATGGTACATAGCTATTAAGAATGAGGACATCCTGAGTTTTTCAGGCAAATGGATGGAACTAGAAAATATCCTGAGTGAGGTAACTCAGACCCAAAAGGACATGGATGGTGTTCACTCACTAGTAAGTGGATATTAGCCAAAACAAATGTACAAAATACACAAGATACAACCCACAGAACCCAAAAAAGGATAATAAGCCTAAGAACCCAAGTGAATATGCTTCAATCCCACTTGGGAGGGAGAAGAAAGCAATTCCAGGAGGGGAAAAGGAGGGAGGGACCCAGGTGAGAAAGGGACAAGCGGGGGCAGAGGGAAAAATGACAAGGTATTGCATGGGGATAACAGGATTGAAATCCTGAGGGCTAACTGGAAGAATGGAAATAGGCAACGTTAGGAAGTAGGAGGTGGGGAGACCCTTTATACTGTTCCAGACATCTGGGAGGTAAGAGGACACAGAGGGAGGGAGCTTAGATGAAATGCCCTACAGTAGGGAGAAAGAACTTGTAGAGTTCATCTGCAGCAGAAAGACAGGGTTTTAGGTGAGGGATGGGTTGGTATCCTACAGTCAATAACTCTAACCCATTATTGTTCCTGTGTGCAAGAACTGCAGGGACAAAAATGGAGAAGAACCTGAGGAAAAGGAAGTACAGTGACAGATCCAACTTGGTATCCAGTTTAAGGGGAGACCCCACAGCCTGATGCTATCACTGAGTCTCTGGTATGCTAACAGAAAGTGTGCTATCGTGACCTCTGAAAGACTCAAGAATCAGCTAAAAGAGTTAGATGAACATATTTATAGCCAACCAATGGACAAAAGCTGCTGATTCCTGTGGTTGAATTGTGGAAAAGCTGGAAGAAGCTGAGGAGGAGGGCAACCCTGCAGGAGGATCAGCATTCTAAATTAACCTGGACCCAGAGATCTCCAACAGTGGGACACCAACAAGGCAGCTGATGTGAGGCCCTCAACACATATACAGTGGAAGACTGCTAGGTTTGGACTCAGTGAGAGAAGATGCACCTAACTCTCAAGATTCTGGAGGCCCCAGGGAGTGGGTAGATTTGGGAGGTGAATACGTGTGTGTGGACATTTTCCTGGAGATGGGGAGAGGAGATATCGGATGTGGAACAGTCAGAGGGTGGATCCAGAGGAGGCCAAAATCTGGACCATCAAAAAAGGATTAAACAAAAAATATATTTATAATCAAAGCTTCTCTAATATTTGTGATATACTTCAATATCTATGGGCCACTCAACAATTTTTAATTGGATATGTTTTATTTACATTTCAAAGGTGATAACCTTTCTAGGTTTCCACTCTGGAACATCCCTATCCCATCCCTCCTCCCCCTACTTCTATTAGGGTGACACCCCCACCCACCCACCCACTCCTGCCTCCCTGCAATGACTTTTCCTATACTGGGGCAACAAGCCTTCACAGGGCCAAGGGCCTCTCCTCCCACTGATATCCCACAAGGCCATTCTCTTTTCCTTATGTGGCTGGAGCCATGGTCCCAGCAGTTTAGTCTCTGGTAGCTCTGGTGTGTCTGATTCATCGATATTGTTGTTCTTCTTTTGGGATTACAAACCCCTTCAGTTCCTCCAGTCTTTTCTCTAATTCCTCCACTGGGGACGCTGTGTTCACTAGAAAGGCCCATGTTTTTTTCTTGAAAAAAACTCTGGAATAAATTATAAAAATAACAATGTTTGGCTCCTAATGATAGGTTGAAATTGGGTCATTATAAATAATGTAAAAGTTGGGGAGGAACTGAGAGAAGTAGAGAAAAAAGAAGTTGTAAACAGGACATATTATATGAAAAAATATTGTTCATTTGTTTTATGTTTTGATATTAGGTCCTATTTAGCATAAACTAGCCACAAAATTCCCACTTAGCCAAAGATGACTCTGAAGCCCCTGTTCCTCCTGCCTCCAGTCCAAGGCTCCATGCATGCTAGGCTAATACTTGCCTACTAAGCTGTATCTCCTACCAAAGAACAAAGAATAAACCATGGAGGTGTGTTGCTTGCTGCTTTACTTCCCAAAAGTTTATTCTTTTCATTTTTTTTAAGGAACCAACAAAAACCAACAGTGGACCACCCATATCAATGAGTAAATAAGGAAATACTATACAGACATCTCCAAAGTCCAGTCTGATGGAGTTATTGCTGTTCAGGACCTGTGGAATCTTCCAAGTCCTATTAACTTTTAGGAGACAATTCAGACTAGTGTGTATAGATGCATTTATTTCTTTAAATAAAAGCAGGGTTTAATGAATATTAGAGGAGACTCAGAAATAATATGATATATATATATATATATATCTATATATATATATATATACATATATTTCACTTTCCAATGAAGACTACATGCTGATGGTTTCTCTTCTTTTCATTCGAGGAAGACGAATTTTGACACACCTAACTTATAAACACACATAAAAGTGTATATGCTCATATGCTCAATATGATAGAGACAGTGCCTCATTTGGGATTCCCTCTTTCCAACTATATCTAGTTTGTATACAACTAAAAAAGCCTAAAAACTGCATTAAACTTTCTCATTGATGCAAATTATATGTCAGCTTATTTAGTGTTTGGCATATGTTATTTGATAAGGGAACATATATTGAATTATATAAACACTAGCAAAATTAGTTTTTCCAGTAAAATGCCTGACGAGTTGAAATCGTGTTATAAAGTATGAGCCTATAAAATGGAGGTC
Organism: Rattus norvegicus; assembly: GCF_021556685.1. Classification (NCBI taxonomy): domain Eukaryota; kingdom Metazoa; phylum Chordata; class Mammalia; order Rodentia; family Muridae; genus Rattus; species Rattus norvegicus. Next base: position 53,192,117 of record NC_141547.1, on the reverse strand, counting down.
AAATCAATATCCATATCCAATTTATTTGATTTGCTTCTGCCTATAGAGTGAGGCACCAACCCCTGCTGTACTCATTCATACAGAAAATGATTAGATATTCAATGGACTGGACGATACTTTTGCAGGTAAGATTAGTTTGTTTCTTGAACCAATTGTGTGTGTGTGTGTAGCATATATGTTTGTATGTATGGTATGCATCATTTAATATCATTAACAGCAGGATAAGATATAAAAGGTGGACAGAGCTACCTGAACTTAATTTTGTCATCTGTATTATCCACTGTATATATCCACTGTATAATATTTAGTAAAACTTTGTTGCTTATTTCCCTTCTGCCTCCATAACTGTAGCTCTGCAAAGGCTGAAAACGGTGTTCAGCACCTGTGGAATCTTCCAAGTCCAATTAACTTTTAGGAGACAATTCAAACTAGTGTGTATGGATGCATTTATTTCTTTAAATAAAAGCAGGGTTTAATGAATATTAGAGGAGACTCAGAAATAATATGATATATAAGAATATATATATATATTTTTCACTTTCCAATGAAGACTACATGCTGATGGTTTCTCTTCTTTTCATTCGAGGAAGACGAATTTTGACACACCTAACTTATAAACACACATAAAAGTGTATATAAATTTAAATACCTACAAAATAAATGGAGGAATTGGAAGGATAACGGAGAATACTGACATGCACATTTCTCAAGTAGATTTATGTGCTTAAACCTGATTATGATAAACATGAATCCACTCCTGCTAGCACAGAATCTGAAAACTCCTTAAGACGGGGTGATAATAACTGAGATGTTTGTCATGTAAATAAAAACAATAAAGTTTGAGTAATTGTTTATAACATATACGAAAACTTAACATTCAAGTTAATATTGAGAGATGGATAACATTTATTCTGGTTACTTCTTAGCTGCATAAATTAAAAATCTAGTTTGAACTTGTATTCCTAAAATTTGATTAAAATATCAGTTGTAATTTATTGGCAACCTAAATCAGAGTATGAAGAGACTTTAATGTCTTCAAACCCATTTGGATTTTATTAAGTAGCTTCTAAGCTAATTTAGCTACTATATTGATTTTAATTAAATGTTCTTCAAATGACAAGCACAACATGACTCTGGCCCTAGGTGGGTTTTGGTGCATGACGGCAGTGCAGTTTTTCATCAGATTTCTCTTTCTAATCATAATGACATCTGCTGTGTCAACTTAGAAGTGAAGTTTAAAAGGTAACAAACTCGTGAAATAGAACATTTTACAGTATACATAATAAATGCAATGTTCTTGATTATTATTAAGCATAATTTTATTCTTTTGATTCATAACATTCAGAATTATTAGATAAAATTTTCCTTCTATAATAATAATAAAAACTTTCATTTCCCTATAATATCAAACTTTTAATTAGGTCTCTTGAATTTTTGACTTTTTAATCTTTCTTTTTGCAAGTAACAACTTTTTTCACAGTATTTATATATTATATATTTAAATTGAGAAACCAAGGATTTTATAATATAGTAAAAATAATTACAAATAAATATGAAATTTATTTGCTAAGCTATGTTTACCTGTGATTTGGGTTTAATAAACAAAATAAATCAGAATAAATAAATTAGAGAAAATATTTATAGTAGATTTGCTACTCTGAATCTCCAGTGGTTATTATGAAGTGTGAATATGTTTCTCATACAAGGCAAGCAGTTTATAACAATGCTATTTTCCCATCCCCATGCTGAATAATTTAAAGGAGATGTTGATTAATGCATGAGCATAAAATGAAGCAGGCTGTGGTTTCAAAACATGTCCAATTTTTACTTGATGCTACAAAAAATGTTGAATTTTTTTCTCTTATTTTGAGAAAAGCTTTCATATTGTATCACCAAGTTTTCTCAAACTCACAGAAATCCTTTTTGCCATAGTATTCCTAGTGCTGACTTGCAAGCATGTACCCTACGGTCTGGTGCAGTTTAAAATTATTTTTGTTGGTAACCGTGCTTTAAGACAGATATCACTTGCCCTTAATTGAAGTAAAACACAGAATGTAATAAAATATAAAATCTTGGCTCTTTTAGTAGTTTACCTTAGGAGACATTTTTTTAATCTTAAGAATATCCGTGGGGTTGGGGATTTAGCTCAGTGGTAGAGCGCTTGCCTAGCAAGCACAAGGCCCTGGGTTCGGTCCCCAGCTCCGAAAAAAAGAAAAAGAAAAAAAAAAGAATATGCATAAATATATTTGTAGGTGATATTAATCATTGTAGTCTCTTACTCATAACTAGCAAAACAAGAGAGGAGCTTTTAATTATTTTTCATTGAATGTTCCATTAAACCTAGATAATAATCTTATAATAACATTAGCTGTTTATTATTTTTATCGTTTTTATTTTTTATTGAGAAACAGACCATGATGCTTCCTTATTAAGTTAGACTTGTGTAATATATTTTTATAGTACAGAAGTTGACAATTGAGGGACTTTGAACGTTTATGAGATTATATTTTCAATTTTGAAAGTGTTTTAAAAGATATACTCTTTTACATTCGGGTATTATAACATGAGCTTGGGATACAAGAAATGAAAGACTACTATTTAACAGTATCACCAACCAGGCAACATACACCAGCATATATGAGGGCCCCAACATATACATAGCAGAGGACTCCTAGGTCTGGGTTCAGTCAGAGAAGATGACCTTACCTTCAATAGATTGGAGGCCCCAGAGAGTTTAAAGGTCTGGCCAGGTGGGAAGATCCTCATGGACGGGGGAAGGGAGGAGGTATGGAATGTGGAACAGTCAGAGGGTGGAGTGGGAGGGGAATAAAATCTGAAGTGTAAAAACAAAATAAAAGGATTAAATAAAAATAGATACATAAATAAAAAGAAAACTAGTAACCTATTAATGTGTTAACCTAACAGGAGGTCAATTGTGCTGTTTAGTGTTGTCAACTTCACAGGAACTTTGGTCAATGATGAGAATATGCATACATCAGAATATCCTGTAAGCAAATAAATGGGGCTTGCTGTAAGACTCAGACTTTTAAAAATGCGACTACTGGGTGTGGGCCTTGGTTTTAAAGGAAGCAAGCTAAGTTGAGCCAGGATGAAGAGAAAATCAATGAGCAGGTGCATCCACAGCCTAACTGATCCATGATGTAGAGAAAATAAGTAAGCAGGTTCCTTCACAATTCTGCTTCAGTTTGAGCTTCAGATCTGATTGAAATTCCTTCTCTTTACTGTCAGTTGGACAGTCAGCTATAAGACCAAATAAAACCTTTATTTCCTAACTTGGTTTTGTCATTGTGTATAGAAATAGAAAGCAAATGAAGTGACTGTAGTAGTGTACTATGATATCCTAAATACACATATTAAATGCACTAAATATATTAAATGCAGAAACACATGAATTGAGCCAGTAAATACTGAATTTAGGGTGTTTATAATTTTTATTGCAACATTTGCATTTTAATAACAATTCCCAAAAAACTATACTAATTCTATGCTTGTCAATAACCGTTACTTATTAAGACAGCAGCAGAACAGGGAGAGATGGAGAGAAACAATTCTCCTTTGCAAAGGAAAAATGAGATAACTATAACTAACAAATAATAGAAAGCGTCTACTAAAACTTAGGAATGATTATCATGGACAAAATATAAATTTAAAACAGGCAAAATTCACCTTAGAGATGACCTTAGAGATGGTTATTGAAACATGAGCACTGCCTGTTAATCTATACAATGAAAGTATAATGAAAATCAGATATGTTATAAAGCTAATGTTCTTATTAAAGATATCTTATTAAAATACAGAAATAAGTAAGAATAAATTGTTGTCTTATTGAGGTAGATCAGACTGTAATGTCACCTACTGCTTGACCACATAGGATAGAGTCCCAGGACATACATGGTAAAAAGAAAAAAAGAGAAAAAAACAGGTGTCTTCTGACTTCCACACATAGACCATCACACACACACACACACACACACACTCACACACACACACACACACACACTCACACACACACACACACACACAGAAAGAGAGAGAGAGAGAGAGAGAGAGAGAGAGAGAGAGAAGAGAGAGAGAGAGAAAGAGAGAGGGGGAGAGATCCTAAAATAAATAAATTAAATTAAATATATTGAAGTGGAAAAGAGAAGACATGATGAAGAAATTTAAGTTTAGACTAAACTCCAGTTTTGTGCAATATTCCTCTTCATTATTTCAACAATCTTTCATGGTTGAAATTACATGGATATTTAAGGAAGATATTGGAAGAGTAAAAGCTCAATGAAGGAGTAAATTAATAACTGCAACTACATCTACTATGACAAAATCAAAAGCATCTTTGCTAAAAGAAATGAACACAATTTCAAATATATGGCATTTTCCCAAATGATTTACCACTCCAGTTTCATTTTCAACCTAGTGAGTGAACATGGTCGTGTCTTGTGACTCATTCCAATAATCCTATGACATAAGAGTCTAAGATGGGAGGATTAGCATGAGTCTTACAATGGCCTGTAGTACATAATGAGTTCTACAATGAGAGACTTCAGAGTAAGATAATGTATCAGAGTAACAACTACAGAAGCCAAAAAATGACAACTCTGAGAAGAAAAAAACAAGAAAATAAAGTGCATTGGGTACCACTTGTGTTCTCAGTCCACAAAAAGGAAGATACATTCACAATTTTTAACAGGTCTCTTTTAATTCTACTATACTCTGTCATGTTTGACCTACAGAGATCAAGACTCTCTGGACTTGTCAGTATATGACATTGTAACATAATATATCATCTGTCTGTCTGTCTGTCTGTCTGTCTGTCCATCATCTATCTATCATGTATTTATCATCTATCTATCTATCTATCTATCTATCTATCTATCTGTCTATCTTTCCATCATCTTTCATCTGTATATCATCTCTATTTCTATTTCTATACCTACCTTTATGACCTAGCATGATCAAGAAGTACTTAAGATGCAGGAAGAATGAGTTATAATGAATTTCAGTGGGTATAAAATTAGTTATAGGGCATTTTGAAGAATTAGCTTGATTTTAAATATATCTGGAATCTAGTTTCAGGACTAAACTATGTGGAACGTCCTATGCCTAGAAGAGTTTCTTTGTTGAGATTTCTAAACAAAATGGCATCAAAAGATGTAGGGATGGTTTGGATTCAGAAAACAACATATGAGACAAAAAGGAATACTTCCCAGAAATATAGTTAGGCAATGTGAACAGTGACATACTGTGAGTACATACCTGAACAAAGGAACCTGTCACATGCCCTGCCTACAATGCACATAGATACAGAGTTTGGTTTTTAATATCTGTCACACCCTAACCTCAGGAGAACAAAGTTTTTGTGTGGAGTTTATACCAAACTCCAGGGAGAGAAAAGTCACAAGAGCTGATCATTAATGAGCATATGTCACTGGGAAATTTCACTGTCTTATTCATAAAACTTTAATCTGTGATCATATTCTATAATTGACAAAAATATATTTTAGCACATATTTGTTAAATAAAAATAGATATAAGAATGAGTACAATAATGGTTTGGGTTTTTGTTTGTTTATTTTTTGGGTTTTTGTTTTTTTGTTTTTAATGATGGATGTACGTATCTAGAGTGAAGCATTATCAGAATTCTCTTTCCTCAGTGTTTTGCAGTTAAAGTGGAGCCATTGGCAAGTCTTATAAGGCAGAGGAAAAAAACAGCAGAAATTTCAATGTTGGCAAGGGGTCTTCTTATCAGACAATAGACTTGAATGGCATTGAGTATGTCTACATTTTATTACTTCTTCCTTGGATTCTGCTCCAGTCTCTTTGATTCCCAAAGCAGGTGAGATTATCAGCTTAAAAAAGGGCCTTGGATTCTGCAGAAAAACCTTTTTCAAAGTGAGAGGCCCTGAAAATGATAAAAAACTCCTGTCTGCCCTGTTATGAACTCAGCTTGTACTCATAAAACTCTTACATTCTTCTAATTTTTTTTGGTTGTTGAAGCAATAGTTGCAATTCTCTGTACTTATGAACGTTGTGTGTGTGTGTGTGACATAATATATATATGTCATTGCTAACTCTGATTTCTTTAATAAAACATCAAAGCACAAAGTGATTCAAGTACATGAAACTTCTTAAGGATGGATAGGACAAGTTTACCTGGTAATGTTTTGAGCAGAACAAATTTCTCACACTTTCACCCTGCTCTAAGCTCTCTAGCTTCAGGACTTCTTTCTCTTCTTTCATACACATACATGGCTCAGATTCTTTGTGGTTAACACCTCTTTATTTGTTATGTAGATGTCCATCTTTCTGTTTTTTTTCCTTTAAAGGACAGCCCAGATGTCAAGACCTGGGAAGCAACTCTTAAGCAATAAGCTTGAATAATATGCTATCATTAAGTGGTTTTCATAATATTTATTGTCATTTTATTATTAAGTCTATAAATATTATTAAAAATAGAACTCTACTGATTTTCATTTTTCTATCAACCATCTAGAATTCAAACTTCTTGAAAATACTGACTATAGCTTTTAATTAGTTAATATGCTTTGGGTCCCAGAAGGGTTTTGTTTGTACTGCACCTGTGGACCTGCCTGAGCACACAGAGACACCCTCAGGTCTGGAAATGAGGCCTTGAGAGCTGAATTAAGACAAAGCATCCTCATAGAAGCAGGGGGAGGGGAGAGGGTATATGGGAGGGGGAAAGTGGATAACATTTGAAATGTAAGTACATAAAATATCCATGAAAAAATTATTTTAAAAAAGAACAAAGCATTAGAACCAATTCCCAACAATTGACAATCCATAGTATGTAATTTTTTATTACTGTGAGAAAATATCAGTTAAAAGCAACCTAAGGTAAATAATTTTTTGTTTGTTTTCTTTTGTTTATAAGTCATTATGGCAGAAAAAATCATGGTGGTAGGAGCAAAAGATGCCCTGGTCATATATGCCATTATGAAGCAAGAAATGACACAGATGCTAATCCCACTTTGTTCTTTTTTATGAGTTTGGTACTTCAGCTCCTACAATGACACTACTCACATCTGGGATGGGTTTTTCTGCCTCACTGACATAATCCAGATAATCTCTAAAAGACAGA